>NW_019396362.1:11848-102881 GCF_000591075.1 Eurytemora carolleeae | reverse complement strand
GGGGGGGGGGGGACCTAGTTTCACCCCCTTCCCCCCTAAGTATATTTCCCCCCCCCCCCTCACTTGACTCCAGCATGATCCTGAATCATGGTTGTGGGCAGTCTTTTATCTATTTTTGTCAATTAAGAAAAAAACAAGAATATCCATTAAACATCTAAAAACTCAATAAAGATTATTTTATTGATATTTTATTTGTTCTATCTCTTGTTTTAATAATCAAACAATCAAGACAGTCCCTTTCAATGTCACATTTATTTTCTTCTTTTTATAATTATCTTATATTTTTCTCCGGCAATGAATTAGGAAATCCTAAATTTTCCTTCTTAAATACTCATTAAATTTACATATTCAAATTTAATTACATGGACTATTCACTTATTTAAAAATTAACAATTTCGAGTTAAGGATCACAACTGAACCTAGTTTTCCGCTCAAATTTATTCTTGAGAGCCGGAAAACTCTAAATGAAATCTCCATTAAAAGATCGGGGATCGAATTTAATGAATTTGAGCTACGCTACTGCCGATTCAACGTTCAGATTCAGGAAGGATTTGAATCGGCGTTGCAGTTCAGCGATCCCTCAAATTCATTAAATTCGGTATTGGGTAAAACAAATAAAATCAGAAATATATATCTTTCAAAATTTAAAAAAGATTTAACAAATATACCCTGTATAGTGTCTGTACATTCATTTTACATCTTCTGCTAAATGCCTCCCCCCCCCCTCATTGGCTTTTTTAGAACCAAGATTTTAACATTTTAAAACTCATTTTGACTAAAGCTAACGAAAATATTTCAATTAAATGTATAATAAATTCTCTATTCAGCAGAAACGATTATAGATAATTCAAAAAGGAGAAAAAAGATTAGAAATGATGATAAGGTAATAAGTATTGGAGAAAGGAAATTCAATATTTAAATGTCATCCCATAATTCCCTCGGGTGTAATATGATAGGGGTTAGACATTTTCCCAAGTGCGACTTTCCAAGTGACAATTTCCCAAGTAGCAACTTCACAAACATACAATTTCCCAAAACTGGATAGGCCTAAGGCCTTAGGAGGCACTGCAAGTTGCCGTGCACTGCGGCTAATTGGCTAGGGTCGAGCGCTTCGTCTAGAAGGCTACCGGGCGGAGTGCCGCTTTGGAAATTGCATATTTAGAAAGTTGCCATGCTTGGGAAAGTACCTTACATCATATGATATATATGGGACACCTAGTCTGATAAATAACGAGCCTCGGCCCAGCATTTGGACACTTTCCCTTGCACTCCTTGCACATTTCCTGCAGCGGTCATTCCAGCTCTGTTCTCTACCTCTACTGAGTTATTTTACATTCACTAGCGGCATTTTGTTCCGTTTTGTTAAAGGGTACCGTTTAACCGTATCATGGTACTTTATGCTCACTAAAATTGGTATTATAACTATTAATGTATGGTAACATAACTCTAAATGTTCACGTCTTCAACAATTTTTGAACGCATTGGATGGAATTGAAACAAACAAACTCAAATCCGTTGGTGGGCGATAATATCAACAAAATGAAGACGACTATTTTAGTAAGTTTTAGTTGTCAAAGAAAAGTGAAGCTTTTTTGATTAAAAGCTTCTTTTTATTTCTATGTTTTTGTGTACCTTGTTGTTTAAAAACTTAATATAAATTAAAATTAAAACCGAAAGTCGTCTTCATTATATATTTATATAATCGCCTACTACCGTAAATAAACAGTTTCTTTTTACATTTTTAAATGAATGCTGGAGTTTTTTTAAATGTTGGAAATATTCTGTAAAAATGTTAAATTGGAAAATACAAAAAATTGTCAAACTTTGTCATTTCTATTTCAAGTACATTAGTTTGTTCGAAAATAGAAAAAATTCAAAAATACAATTTCAACCCAAATAAAAGTAAAAGAAAACTTAACTTTTTAACACCTTCACACTTGTAACAAGCGCTATTGCTCCAATAGATATATCTACAACAACAGAAAATTAGATATATCACACGTACTCTGTGCTGTAGGATAATAACTGCTTCCTTTATTAAGAATGCTGTTTCCATCAACAAACATATTTTGCGATATTTAACAGAAGCTATATTTATATCGCACAGTTTGTGTGATATTTCTTACTGTAATTTTCCCGTTCAATGCGAAAGCGTTTTTTTTGGCAATGTTTTAAAGCAGCAGTACCATTTAAAAAGAATTATTACAATGTAACAAAGCATCTGTAACCTGTAACAATTTATCAGTACAATTCAGCAAAACATCAGTGATCGTAACAAAGTATCATTACTTAGCAACAAAGTATCAGTACTCAGTACACTGAAAGAAAGCAAGAAACCCCTATAACAAAGCATCCGTTCTTTGTAACAAAGCATAGTACACTGAAACAAACAATTAGTACCCTATAACAAAGCATTAGTAGTCAGTACACTGCAATTAAGCATCAAAACTGTGAAAAAAAGCATTTTTACACTGTAAACAGACGCGCAACTAGTGGGGACCATGGGTTCAGCCCCCCCCCCCTAGCCTGATTAAGGGGTAGGCATGCCCCCCCCCCTATTAAGAAGGCTTTCCCCCCCTTTATGTGGGGGCAAGCCTTCTTTCGTCTTAATTTTCTCGAAAATTTGAAGGAAAAAAATAGGCCCCCGCAGTAATTTTAGTTTAACCTACACTCATTCATGCCCCCAACTCTTAAAGCAAACTCAAATTCCACTACAACATTTTTCAATATAAGCTCAGATTCATTTTATTTTTGCCCCTTTTCTAAAAAAAATCCCCCCAAATTGGATTTTTTAAATTATGCTCACACTTTCTTATTCAAATTGCCCCACCAGACTTAAATTTGCCCCTTTTTTAGAATGCCACCAAATATTTATAATTTGCACCTAAATTAAATGCTTTATAAATACCTCCAACTTTAAGGTAATAAATCGCCAATTAAGAAGTTTTGCGCCCAACAAAATAATAAAAAAGTCCCTTTGAAAATGCCCATAAAAAAATTTCCCTGAAAATAAATAATTAAGACTTTCCATACACAAATTTGCCCAAACTTAAAAAAGCCATCCTAAAACAAAATTTGCCCCGAAAACAAAGATTATGGTTTCCATTAACTGAGAATTGCCCTCAAAAAAAAAATTTGCCCCCTAAAAAACTTTTTGGGGTGCAAACATTTTTTTTCGCGTTTTGCGCGAACTATTTGCCCTTAGCGCCTTAGTACACAGTAACAAACAATTAGTATCTAGTAAACTGTAGCAAAGCAATTAGTATTTAGTACACTGTACTGTAGCAAAGCAATTATTATTTAGTTCACTATAGCAAATATTAGTATTTACTACACTGTAGCAAAGCAATTAGTAAACTGTAATAAAGGCTCAGCGCACTGTAGTAACTGTATTTGATATAACAAAGTCTTAGCAATTATTTCACAGAAACAAATGTTTATTTTTTTGATATATCAAAGTATTAATTATTAGACCTTAGGTCTAATTAAATGATATATGGTCGGCGCCTCCACCATTTATTAGACCTTAGGTCTAATTAAATGATATATGGTGGGGGTTTGAAATGTTTATTAAAACTTATTATGGAATATATGGGAGCGTTATGAAACTGTGGAATTAATTGCTGTAGGGGGATTTGGGGAGCTGTTCAACTGCTGGCTTTGATGAATCATTAGAACACGGAGCTGTCTGGAGCAGAACTGTTGAAGGCTGCTTCTGTAGGGAGCTGCTTGAGGCTGGTGTAGATGAATCCTAGATCCTGGAGCTTTCTGGTTCAGGACTTGGTCCGAAAATGATGTTTCTATTTTGATTTTAGAATATCAATAAAATCCCTTTTTGATGGTACAGAGTTGGTTTGGAACTCTGGAGCTGCTCAAGGGTTAGCTACAACTGCCCATATCATCTTTTTAAGATTTCAAAGTTAGATTTTATGCGTAGTCTTAACCTTGAGCCTATACGCAAAAATATGCACAGTGTTCACAGGATGTTCACAAAAAATACAAACATATAAATACATTTTAACCATTCATAAAAGCCCAAATATCAATTCTTAAAGCTAATCTGTTACATTTGTATGTGATTTTTACAAAAAAGAAGTTTTAGTTTATGTTAACACCCAGCAGAGTTCCCATATACAGAGATTATTGATTTCAACCATGTTCTAGCATTCTATGTTAAAAATACGTTCTTTGAACTCCGTTACATAATATTCTCCAACAAAGCACAGTTTTCCAGTTAGTACACTGTAACATGAAAGTTGTCTAACAAAGGCTGACTACTCTGTACTTATAATTATATATTTGTCTAAACCAACATTTTTATTTTCTTGAGAGACTAATAAAGTAAGACTTTGTTTTTGTTGAGTTGTTGATGGAGCTACTACACATTCTTTTAGTTCTCATTTTCTTAAACAATATTCATAACAAGGAAGATAAAGAGGAGTGACCTCAGAGACGACTGCACTAAATTTTTACTGTCTGTTTCCTTATGGAAATGTAAACTTGTTCCCTTCTATAAAATCGTTAAATAAGCCATAGAAGGCTTTATTTAAAGCAGAAGACTTAATTCATTCTTGGAATCCTCCTATTTTAATAGTTGCATGTCGTCTTCACAGTCCTTTGTGAACTATCCTGTAAACAAACATGCTATACTTCGGCGTCTGGCGTAGTTGTTTGTATTTCTCCCAGAAATTGCAGTACACTTCTTTCAATGTATCTTTACTGAATGAAGGTAATATCACTATATGTTTTTTTTTTAATGAAACCTTTCCAAATATATCATTTTAGTTTGGGTCGTATCAGAAACAGATTTATTTCTATTTTTTTAATCCCGAGAAATATTGACATTGTACAATATTTTCATGCACTTCAAAGTGTAAGAATGCTTTTTAAAAAAGCAGAATGTATTCACATAAGTTAAGGTAAGATTTTCGAGATTTGCGGAAAATTTGAATACATTTTACCCACTTGAACATTCGCTGCATATAGCGTGCTGGGTCAATTTTACGCTGGGTAGTCAAGACTGGTCAGTACGATGAATGCCTACATGCGCCATACAATTACACTAGACCGATGAATCCTTGTACCGGTTCGGATCATGCAACGATCGGTGCCATAGGAGTGCAAATAACCAATATATTTTAAAAAAACTTTAGCTAACTTTTTGGGATATCATGTTGTTAAATCGATAATTTTGTTATTTTTCAAAATTTCGTGTATTTTTGTGTTTTGTATTATTTTGTGTATTTTAGAGTCGGAATTTTAAGAAAATGTTGTGTAAGGAGCCTCCCGAATTTTTTATTAGGGTTTACGCATTTTGATTTTGGAAATATATAGAAGATAGTTGGTAACGTCAACTTCTCTTCGTAAATCTATCAAGCATTGATCTTATTCCTATGCAGGATAAATAAACATAAATAAAGGGATCAAGCATTTATTCTCAAATTTAAAAGTGTCCATATTGGATATCTAGTTCAAGTGTTCCAGATTAATGATATTCCACACAAAAGGTTCGACCTCTAATTTTTATAATCAGTACAAGACAGGCTCGGAAGGTTTAGAAGCAACTGATTTCAAGGTTTTGGGTTTATCTCCAGTATTGCTCAAGAATTCAGTATTAACGGTTGGGTTGAGGATTAGCTCCGAGGTTGAAGATTAACTCCGGGGTTCAGGTTTGGCTCTAGGGTTGAGCAGGATGAGTCTCGAAGCCCCTGGTTCCACCGCTTTCAGTTTTATTCTCCATCTTGGTTTGAGAACACACACAATATACTCCTTATAATAGGACCTGGAGATTTATTCTTAACAGTTATCATACAGTTAGATACTTGTTCTATCATCATATAGAGTTATGCATAAATAACGTCTTTAAAATGTTTAATTTTAGCGCTGTATGTATATTTTGATTTTGTTTGAATTTTGTTTAAACTCTGGATTAAGTTTTGTGTCTTATTAGTTTAATATTCCATATCCGATGAAACTTGAATTTATTAAACGGGTTTACACCCTGCATCACAGATTAAAGGGACTGTGAGCGAAATTTCAAGTAACCATTCATACACGAATGGTAATGCCCGATGAACAACGATACCCTTGAAACCATCTGATCAATAATAAATATTTTCTAAGTTTAAAGGTTAATAAAACTGATAACTCCCACATGTTTTCCTCCAGTAGAAATGCTCCAGTCACTTTTGTTGAGAACCCACAATTGAAAATAGTTGGTTTTCTGAACTATAAACTTTAATATCAAATAATACTTGATCAGATAAAGCTTTCAGGGGTATCGATGTGAATCAGAAATCCCAATCTTTGCATGGAGGGTCACTTGAAGTTACGCTTACAGTCCCTGTAAAGGTTTAATGAATGAGTTTTTATGTAATAGATTGTAAATTTAATTTCAATTTAATTTCTTGTAATTTCGAGGCTTTCTAAACAATATTTTTAATTTGGTGTTTTCATCCTTGTTGCCGACAGACAACATTTCCAAATTGTAAGAATTTACGGGACCGTATGCTTTTGAACTGTTTTAATTTCTAATGATTTAAAATATATTAAATATGGTCTGGACCGTAAAGGAACAATAAACAATATAATTAAATTGATATTCTATTTGTGCTCTATTTTGTGCTATCCCATAGACATCAAATTCAAATAATCATTTTCGTGATAACAGAAACATTTTTTGGTGCCAGGTGGGTTTTTTTTATAACTTTTATGAAATAATAAGTTTTTTACCTCATATATTATAAAAGTTAAATATTCCTCACCTTGCACCTTCCTCCCCTTCCTACCTCATCCCATTCTTACCCCCCCTCATATCTTAAGAAACTTTATAATCTTCCTTGGCCATGATGGATGTGACTTACTGAGACAAAAACAACAATTTGTAAACACAATCATAAATTTGAAAAGTTGTAAGTTAATACATGTATATATTAGGGGTGGAAGGAGATTGGCGTCTGAATAGCGCATTGTCATTGAAAACCAATATTTTGAAAGTAAGAGTTTCATGATTTGAGTTATTTTCCATTGTATTAATGACAAAGTATGTATATATATATATATATATATATAGGTAGATAGATAGATAATCAGATATATTGAATACTAATGTGAACATAATAATTCCATATAAATGCACTGTATAGTATGGTACATATATACTATATCACTTTACACATATAATGTTTGTTGTTAAATTTCATTTTTCTCTCATTCAAAGACACAAAGATTGAATTGAAAAAATGTAGAACTGCTTCCAATAATAAAAAAATATCTGTAACAAAAATCTGTACGATCAAATAATCAAAGTTTGAAATATTAAAGGCACATCAGGTTGAAAAGATAAAGAGATTAAAAAATGTGGCAAAAACTCCTTTCTTTCTGAAACTGTACTTTCTGCTCTAAGGCATATATGATAATATGATGCATACCATGTACATACAGGCATCAAAGAGAAATGATACATATATTGTACATATATTACACATATATTGTACCGGTCTACAAATTATCAATAAAAAGCACGTGAAAAGACTTAAATATATCTTGGCAGAATATTGGCGGGAAAAAGTGGTTGATGAGGTTTTGGCGGGCTTTTCTGAATATTGATAAAGAGAATATGGCAGAATTCCATATATTCATGTTTAGGTATAAGATGAGTAAGATGAATCAGGGGGGGGGGTCGTTTAAAACCATTCACAGGTTTAAAGATGACTTATTATTTTTTTTCCTATGAAAAATCTACAATTATATTTGAAAGCTTGCAATTGACGCGAAATTATCTGGTTGCTTAAACTAATTACGAATATATGATTTTGTAAAGAATACATGTTTTTATTTTAAAAATTATTTTCTCTGAACTTTTCACTTGTCATTTCATATTCTAAGAATATGTCAAATTTTATGATTAGTTTGGTTTTCTGAAAAATATTATTATACTCTAAAACAATTTTACATAAAATCTGTAAAACTTGTTGGTGATAGACCAAAAGGAAAAAAAGTATGAGACGACATTTTTTTTAAATTTCATAACACAAATATTATTTTTGGTATTTAGATTATTATTATCTTTTTTAATCATTTTTAAAACCCCTCTTTTTTTGCGAATACTTCCTGTAAAGTTTACTCAACAAAGTGAATAATATAAAAGAGCTAAGTATAAAATGACCAATAATAGGGTTAACTTTTCTAAAAACTTTTCTACAAAATAAGATTTCGAAAGTTTCTAAACTTCTAAAGACTAGAAAGAAAAATCAGTTAAATAAATAAAGACGAGAAATAAAGAAATCGAAAAATTTTATATACATTTTACTTCTCTATTAAATAGGGTTTAAAAGAACAAATCTAAAACAGATATTTCGACCATATNCAGCCAAGAAATCATTTTTTATCTTTTTTGAAATGCTGGTTTAGTATTTGAAAAGATTATAAATATGTATATTTTTTTATATTTTCTAAACATCGACCTTCCTACGCTTTTCATAAAAAAAAGTTTTAAAATAGAGAGCGATAGGACAAAAACATGTTGTAAACTATTTAGAAGGGGAGGAGGGGGGGGGAGGGTCCTTACCTACATTAGACCTTTCAAACTTCTTCAATTTTACAGCTTCATAATGTGCTTTCATAATTGAGCACATATTTTGGACAACTTTTTTTTCGATGCATAGGGTAGAGAAGAGGAATGCTGATCAAACGTCCGTGTTCAAAAAATCAAAAAGTAGTCCAGAACTTTTAATTTTATTTGTCAAAAATAAAAAATAAAATATTCTTAAAAATTTCTGACGTATTTTTATTTTCTTAAACCTCCCTAGGACCTTAAGTTGGTCTTTCCTTCCAAATAAGCAATTTTTTTATTTCGTATTTAAGAGTGTATGGTTAAGGTTGATATCGACACAAATTTCTAATTCCAATAACCAGTGCACTGCAATGCAGGGAGCAGCTGTGTTCATAATTATTATCATGTTTATTATGATCATTTTTATGTTATTTATTCCAGCTGCCGCCTGTATATTTTATATCCTTTTAAAGGAAATTAACGATTTCAAAAAATTCAGAATTTAAAAAAATATTTCTAATAAAAATGTTCAGAGCTTTAAAGAGAATCAGAGGATTAAAGTGATTTAGATTGTCAAAAAATATTAAGAGGATAATGAATATCATAATTCAAAGGATTAAAAAGATTAAGAGGAACAAAAGAGATTCAGAGGATTAAAGAGATTAAGAGCATCAAAAGAGATTCAGAGGATTAAAGAGATTTAGAGGATTAAAGAGATTAACAGCATCAAAAGAGATTCAGAGGATTAAAGAGATTTAGAGGATTAAAGAGATTAACAGCATCAAAAGAGATTCAGAGGATTAAAGAGATTCAGAGGATTAAAAGAGGTTCAGAGGATTAAAGAGATTCAGAGGATTAAAAGAGGTTCAGAGTTTTAAAGATTGGAGGATTAAATCAGGATTATTGAAAGTCACTCATAGGATTAAAAATGACGCAAGGGTTCTAAACTTCTAAAGGTACTGGTTTAGAGAATATAAGATTAAAAATGACGCAAGGGTTATAAACTTCTAAAGGTACTGGTTTAGAGAATATAAGATTAAAAAAATTAAATTTGGTTCGATAATTCTTTTTTTTTTGATTTCTCTTTTTTCAAAATCTGAAAAAAAATTAAATTTGCAAAAATCCAATTATCAGATATTGCAAAATTCAGTTACATCCAAAGTAAAGAACGTTTCAAAAAATTTGTCTAAAATATGATAAAATACATTTATTGAAAACCCCTAATACATTTTAAAAACTTTGATGTGAAATAGAAAAAACTGAAAATACACAGGTCCACTTTGAAAAGTTTTTGCAAAAAAATTTGCAATATTTTTTCTCAAAACTTGTGCAATCTGCTTACTTTTGTTAAAGGCTTTCCAAGAAGGTTTAAATGGTTAATGAATGGCACTAACAGAGTTTAGTTTGGCCAAAACAGAAAAAGTTCAATTTCATACTTCATAAAGGACTCAGGCAGTTAATTTAAAAGTCCGGTTTAATATAGAAGCTAGAGGTGTGAGATTTTATGAAAAGGCTAAGAAAACGTATTTAATCCTGATAAAAGCATATATTTATAAATAAAATAGATAGATAAACTAGATAAACTGTAAACAGGGTCAACAACTTTTTTAAATCACTAAAAATAAAAAAAAACGCAGAATTAACGTTTAAACCTTTTATTTGTGAGGCCTTCGCTCTACAAGGTTATAACATTTGTGAAAACATATCAATAGTCTTCCTTCATGGTAACTTTGAGTTTATTCAGTATATGAGAATGAGAATTTTTAATATTGCGCAGAATATCACCTTCTTTACTAAATTATCATTAATTATCGCAGGTTAGCTCCTCTTTTGATGGTGGGTCTTAGCTTCCAATAAGTTTCCATAAACCTAGAAACTAACCTCCTAATGCTATGACATTAAGAAATTTTCTTGAAAGGGTTTTATGAAGGCATGAAATTTCCTCCTTACAAGAACAACAACAAAAAACCTACTTTTTAGGCAAAACTTTAGTACTAAATTTCCACCAATTACCGTTCACTCTCTGGTCACAAGGCTTCGTCGACTAGATTACGTATATATGAGGTTTTGTATAACTTTGACACAGTTTATATCAATTTCTTGAGACAAGGACATCAGATAGAACGAGTATCGGTCGCGATCAACTCCTTAAATGTTTAGTCAACCTATACCCTCTTTCATTTTACCTTAACAGTCCCTTCAAGAAATATTTATTCAGTATATATGGCTATACTGTTCAGCATATATATTCAGTATATATGAATATACTGTTCACTATATATGGATATATATATAAAGATTTATTCACACACAAAGATATAAATACATATATAAATGGTGTAGTTAAAATTTGTTTAAATAAATTTTTTTTTTTTTTTTTTTTTTGAAAACACAGGTTTCCAAAAGAAAAGAGAAAAAAATATGCAAAATTATGCACAAATAGAAAACAATGATTTTTACTCACTACATAACATATTTATCATTTCAGTTANAAAACTTGGGTATTTGGAAATTGAAAGGAACTGTCACCACAACATTTCCATGCCCAGCTTTATCAATTTTCGATATCTTTTCCCAGAGATCTAGAAAAATGGTAGATATCTTTCGTTTTTCTTGGATATTTCCCTCTGTATCCTGCAGTTGAAAAGCTTGATAAAAATTTGATCTAGAGTTCTTCTTTATACTGTTGGTTTTGAGCAAACTGCACTTCCACAGTAAATCTAAAGAAGATTATGGATTAGATACAGCAAGTCCTTTTGATTGGTATAAAAAACAAGGGTTTTTACAATGCTTTATGTCTATACTACAATTCAAGGCAAAAATTTGCAGAACACATTTTTCCGTCACTATAAAATCCAGGTTTTGGAGTTTTTGTGAAAATGGACATTGAGACTTTTGTTTTTGCCTCTGCACCATTAAACAACATCATTTAACCAAAAGTTGAAATCTAAAGAGCTATTTGCGAATTTTTTATCTTCATATTAGTATGTTTTTTGCACCTTTGGAAATTTTCAAAATATACGTTTTTTGCAAGATTATTGGTAGATTTATAAAAAAGATACAAAGTGATGATAGATAGATAAACTAGATTTGTACATATATTGTACATATGTTGTACATATATTGTACGTATATTGTACATATATTCCAATATATTCACACACAAGGAGTTCTCATACTCACAATTCTACTAGAATCTAAGAATTTCTCTGTTCTTGTTTATTTTATAGGGACTGTTCTCGCAATTTCAAGTGACTTTCTATGCAAAGATGGTAATGCCCGATTCACAACGGTACCCTTGAAACCATTATCTGATCAATAATGTGGAAGATATTGTCATTTTTCTAGGTTTAAAAGTGTTTAATTATGATAATTCATCTACGTGTTTGTATGTTTTTGAAGTAGAATTCGTAAGTCACTTTTGTAAAGTTCAAAATTAACATTTTATTGAAATTAAAACATTGATATATAATTTATACTTGATCAGAACAAGCGTTTATGGGTTCTGTTGTGAATAGGAACTAGTCATTAGTCATTAATTGTGATTATATATGTGAATATATCTATTTAGTAGTTCTTATCTTTAATTAATAACCTTGCAATGCAATATTCATGTAAAAAAAAACTTTAAATTTTCATAAACATCAAAATACAAAAACCAAATAGCTAAAGACAACATTTTTTGGCTTTTCCATATTTAAAGAAAACGTTTTGTTTCGCAACTACCCTAATGTTGCTTAAAAAAGAATAAAACTGCACGGGTAGTATTCCTACAGAGCTTTGAATTGGAACCCTCTCCTCTAACTGTAGATCTCTCCATAATAAGTCAGGATAAGTCTTCTACGTTTATTTGAAGGTTCAATCTGGCAAAATATAAAGACATATTAAAAACGAATAGATCACAGAAATGCTTAAGATAGTTTAATATCCAATAAATCTCATAATTGAATAAATCATAACATACTCGGCATTAAAAACTGTGAGGAAGACTATTTAAACGGAACATTTACATTATTTAATATATATAAAAAGGAACTCACCACGATGGTCCTCGGAATACAAGCACCCAATCATACGAACATCTGTATTTACTGTTAACATGAAAGTTTAAAGCATACTGAATATTCTAGAATACGGCGGCGTACAGTACAACAAGCCGGTTACATGACAAAACTGGAAAGTACGAGTTTTACCGACTCTTCTTTTGTTTCTAAGACAGCCGCTAATTGCAGGGATGAATACTGACTTCTACAGGGATAAATAGTTTATTTCCATTCGCTACGAAAGTTGCGAAACACGTTTTTTGAATCTTTGGCCAATGTTTGAATAAAAAAGCCTCATGGAAATTAAGTAATGGTGAATATATTTACAATAAAACAGTGTCAAAGGTATGCATCCATTTTAATTTTATCATTTTACAAGTGAACCTATTTAATATTACGTTTGGTATTAAATAACGAGTTCTTTTTCTCATGTAATTTTATTATTATTCATCATGACATAATTTTTAAAGGATAAAATCTTTTCTAAGAAGATTTGATCACGTTGAACACAAAGGATAACTGTTATGTTTTGTGTTATTTTCTTTAAAAACTGCACTTGTCAAATAGGATCCAGAGAAAATTCTGTAGATATAGCTTAAGAGAATTGTCAGTATTAATCTTCAGAAAACCCTTTTTGAATTCCCAGTGTTGAGATTGAATTTGGTTCCAATGTATGGACCGTGCATATTGTTTTATGCACATATTTAAACTGATGTATTCTGCAAACAAATTTTTCACAGCTCACAATTTCAGTTTGAAAAACGAGTTTACTTTTATTTTAAGCAATAATAAAACCACAATAATATATACAATTAACGCTCAACTAGTGGGATGACTTTGCGCCCTCTAAGCTCCCTTAGTTTTGATTTTAAGCCAAGGTAAAAGAAAAATAAATTTGTTTTTTGCATACATTTTTGTTATTTCGAATAGCTTTTCAATATGAGAATTAAGTTCTGATTGAAAACATATCAGATTTTAATCTCATTTGAAAATTTGATGTCAAATATGAAATTCAAAAATTTAACAAATGAGACTTGGCAGACTTTAAAGTGTCTTCTAGCATTTTGTATACCCCTGGTCACGGTGATTTCAAGCTTTAGATCAATTATTGGAAAAATCCTGATAAAGTTTTCCAGAAGCAAAATTCTGCGTCTAAGAAACATTTGAACTTTTGCACACTTTTGCGCGGAATTACTGACACGACTTTGCGACCTCGTTCTTTCTTTAGCTCTCATTTAAACTTACGGAGTTGTCTTTTTATATTTCTTAATTTAAAGCGCATCCGCCGCGCGACTAAAAACTCAAGTTTAAAACGCCAAATTGTTGGGATAAGGACCGAACTTATCAGTAAGCGTTAAAAATTATGAGTTTTCTTCAAAAACATATATTATAATATATATATCCAATTACTTAAAAGCTGATATAAAATTAGTTCTATTTTTTCTGTGTAATCTACGATCATGTTATTTCAAAATTATCATAAAAAATCAAAAATATATTTAAAATTTCTTTTTTTTTCTTCTTTTATCAAGAATTTGATAGATGTTGTTCATTTTAATGAAAATAAATTCATTTTACAGATTAGGTTAATTTTAAGACATTTTCTTTTTTAAAATATTAGAAACAAAAATTTTTTAATTTAACAATTCTTGGCGTCTGAATAGCGCATTGTCATTGAAAACCAATATTTTGAAAGTAAGAGTTTCATGATTTGAGTTATTTTCCATTGTATTAATGACAAAGTAANGGATTATTTGCATTCATTATTAAGAATTATGTTAATTTTTGCAAACAGTACACACCAATACTGATTTATTAATTCCTATTGTTTACTGTAGGAAAGGTTTTATTTAAATTTATTTTATTTAGTATTTTATAAAAAGAAAGATTGCTCACAAAACAAGAATATTAATCTTTAATTCGCATTGTTCATTTCTTGATTGATCAAAAGAAGATGTCAAATTAATTTTGTTCAAAAATAAAGATTTTTTTCTTCAGTTTGGCGAACCATTTTTTAGCTTTTTAAAGCCCGGAAAATGTTGACTCAATTAGGTTGCAAATCAAAATTAATGACACATTGTAAAGATTATGGCTTGCGCAAAACTTATTTAAACTAGGCTTAAACATCAAATTTTTTGCATTATTATAAAGAACACAAAAACATTTCGCTGATTTTCCCAATTTTATCATTATTTTTTTTCTTTAAAGTCCTTTTCTGCATTTTTAATTTTTAATCCAAAAACCTCTGGGGTCATATGAGAATATGTTCATAGTTTTAATGTCTGACAAAGATGCTGAGTTTTTGCCACAAATTCTAAATTTATAATCCCTCTATCTTTTCAACCCGATGTTGCTGACCTTAGATATTTTAAAATATGAGTTTTTTAGATCAAATAGTCTAGGTATAAAAAAGTTTTAAACCTTCAGGTTGCAAAGATGTAGGGATTTTAACAATCACGTTTTTAAAAAAACTCAAATCCGTTTCCATTTAAAAACATTGATCAAAGTTTTGTTTGTAATTATTTCTGTTTTTCTGTTTACACCAACTTACAGGTTTCAAAGATATAGGGATTAGAAAATTTGGTTTGTGGCAAAGAGATTTCCTTTAAAAATATATAGTTAATCCTTTAAAAGCTAAAAAGTTTGCTCTAATTGGATTGTACAAATCAAATTGTAGGATAAAAAACTTCTAGAATTTTCCCTCTATGAAGAAACTAAATTGATAGTATTTAATTTATTTCAAAATAAATTCCAGAGGACATACAATTTTTACAAAAATCTGGATGTCTATGAATATAATGAAAAAAATGTATTCTATTTTACTGTTTTAATTAATGTTATAACAATATTCTGCAGCGCAGTTATAAGGTTTCCTAAACTCTATATAGTGTTTTTCAATTCACATCACATTAGAGTAGAGTATAGTAGAGTAGAGTAGAGTTGAGTAGAGTAGAGTAGAGTAGAGTAGAGTAGAGTTAAGTAGAGTAGAGTAGAGTAGAGTAGAGTAGAGTAGAGTAGAGTAGAGTAGAGTAGAGTAGAGTAGAGTAGAGTAGAGTAGAGTAGAGTAGAGTAAGAAGAGTAGAGTAGAGTAGAGTAGAGTAGAGTAGAGTAGAGTAGAGTAGAGTAGAGTAGAGTAGAGTAGAGTAGAGTAGAGTAGTGTAGAGTAGAGTAGAGTAGAGTAGAGTAGAGTAGAGTAGAGTAGAGTAGAGTAGAGTAGTGTAGAGTACAGTAGAGTAGAGTAGAGTAGAGTAGAGTAGAGTAGAGTAGAGCAGAGTAGAATAGTGTGAAGGGTTCTGGTAAGATTGGATCCCGGTAATAAATTGTCATTTCATCGGTTCACAGTTCACACCAAAATACATAGAAATGGAAAACTCGGGGAACTATCGGAGGGTTGATGGAGACACTGTCGCGAAGGAAAGAAGTAGAAACTATCGTAGGGTAGAAGGAGAGGCTGTCGGAAGAAAAAAAGAGGAATCGTCGAAGGGTTTATGGAGCAAGTGTTTGAGGGTATTTGTAGGAACTGTCGGAGGGTAAATAGACGGCGTGTCGAAGGGTAAACGGAGGGAGTTTCAGAGGGTTTGGTAGATGAAGGAACTGTCGGAGGGATGATTGTAGCAGGAAATGTGTTAAGGAGAAGAAGACATTCAATCCTGTTTCAAGAATTTTGGGGAATTAGCAAGAGAATTGGAGTCAAAATAAATTGGGATGGAAGAAAGATATGAAGATAGGTTAAAACATGAAGATAGATTTAGATCATTAGAGATAAAGGAACATAATAGGACAAGTTACATGGGTGTTGGAAATTGAGATATGACGAATAATAAAACAGAAACAAAAAACACTCTCTGAAACTAAATTAAATATCCAAAACAATGAGGCCCTGAAAAAGTATGTTAAAAATTCAAATTTCATGAATTAATGATTAAATTGCGATTTGTTTTCCTTTTCAGAATGATGAAAGATGTGAACCTACATGAAGATCGAGATTTACAGATTTGTCTTGGACACATAACAGACTCCAGGCTCACACAACCAAACCCATCCATCCTTAACTCAGGTATTGGCTCATCCAGCTCAGGGTCTCGGGTCAGTCATTCCAGCTCATCCAACAATTGCTCAGATACCAGTCATCCCATCCGTTCTACAGATTCATCGTTTAGTCATCCTGCTCCCAGTAATAGCACAGATGTAAGACTAATGCAGGCTCAATCTCTTCTAAGCTCAGGCTCACGATTGAGTTATACCGAACCCATCTCCGACCCTCGACTCCAATATCCAGAATCCGCTCAAAATTCTGAATCCAGACTTACACACCATGACCCATCCAATCCCCGGATAATTCCCCGCTCCGATTCTCTTAAACCTGAATTAAATAATTCAGTCCAACCACCTGGTGGCACAAATATACTTCAAGTAAACCTAAACTCTGAATCCTGGATTCATCCGCCTCCGACAAATGTAGAAATTCATTCTGATTCACCTTTTATTTCTCCGCCCGCCAACCCTGTAATTTGTCCGCCGGAGTTTTCAGATTATAATGCGAGCAATCCAGCTTCTCCAGCCAGCCGATACAACATAAACCAATCCATCAATCAATCTGATACTCGTACAACTGAGATTAAACCTGTCAACTCTCTGCCATTCATTGTTCAAAACCAGCCCTGCTCATTTACCCACCCAGAGAAGTGGTCAATCCAACCAAACCCGTCACAGGACGCTAGAAGGCATTCTCAAAAAATCTCTAAAATTCATTCTGAAACTATCCGACGGCATTCTAACTATGAAAACTTAAATCAGAAAACAGATTCTAACTCACTAAAATCAAGTTTTAATCATCTAAATTTAAAATTTGATCAACCCCAATTAAGCGATGGAGAAAATCAATTAAAATCAAATCAAGAAGGAGTTAAAATTAAAACGAGCTTGGAATCAAATCTTTTAAATCGAAGTCACAACAACGTTTTCATCAGCCAAGAGAAATTTCCTCAAAACTACAGGTTTGAATTAAAAGATATCCACGATATCAAAGAGAACACGGAGTCAACAATTCTTTCATCACCTCATACCGAACCCTCTAGACATCACTGTCATTCTCATCATCACAATCTTACACAGGTTCATCCTATACCCACTCCTCAAACTGGATACCTGGAACACAAATCATCCAGTCCTAAACTAAACCTGGAGCAAGGATCATGGCATAAACTAGACCTGGTTCACAATTCCTCAAGCTGTAAAAAAGACCTGGAGCAAGGATCATGGCATAAACAAGACCTGGAGCTAGGATCATGGCATAAACTAGACCTGGAACAAGAATCAAGGTCTAAACTAGACCTGGAACAAGAATCAAGGTCTAAACTAGACCTGGAGCACAACTTATCAAGGTCTAAACTAGACCTCGAGCAGGGATCAAGGTCTAAACTAAACCTGGAGCAAGAATCAAGGTATAACCTAGACCTGGAGCAAGGATCAAGGTCTAAACTAGACCTAGATTTAGAATCAGAGGAAAACCAGACACTAGAACGGACTGAGACAAGGGTTTGCTCTTCTCTACAATTAGGCAGGAGGAAGAACTCAGGACACTCAATCATTTTCTAGTTTCAGTTTTACATATTTTTCTTTTTCTTAATAATTCCTTTATTTCTGGCTTTGCAGGGACTGTCGACGTGATCCCCCAATGAGATAAGAGAATGCCTTTAACAACACGACACTAAGCCTTTGTCCGAGCAGAAATTGTGGTTTCTTTACGAAAGCAAAAAGAATAAATGAAAATGTCAGAATTTAAAACTTTTTTATATAGAAAACCGATAATATCTTCTTCATTGTTGATCAGATAAAGGTTTATTTTAGATTTTCAAAATCCTGCTTTCAGCTTTCAGGTTAACTAACGGTTTTCCTTGAGTTTTGTTATCTTAATGTTTGATAAATACATGAAGTTATAAACTCCAGCTTTTATCTGGCCTCATGAGATTTAGCTATAACCATAGAGAGGAATTTACTAGAAAAAACTGTATAACGGCCATTTTGTTGTACTGTTTCCATACTGCAGGTGTACTTCACATATTTATGCAATATAACCTGTTGGGCCCTGGAATATCATTTTATAGAAAATCTAAAATTATTGTTATAAGAAAACCAGCACAGCACACTATACACAGTACACAGCAGTACACCGTACACAGTACACCGTACACAGTACACCGTACACAGTACACCGTACACAGTACACCGTACACAGCACACTATACACAGTACACCGTACACAGTACACAGTACACAGTACACCGTACACAGTACACCGTACACAGTACACCGTACACAGTACACCGTACACAGTACACCGTACACAGTACACAGTACACCGTACACAGTACACCGTACACAGCACACTATACACAGTACACCGTACACAGTACACAGTACACAGTACACCGTACACAGTACACCGTACACAGTACACCGTACACAGTACACCGTACACAGTACACCGTACACAGTACACCGTAAACAGTACACCGTACACAGTACACCGTTCACCGTACACCGTACACCGTACACCGTACACCGTACACAGTACACCGTACACCGTACACAGTACACCGTGCACAGTACACAGTACACAGTACACATTACACAGTACACAGTACACAGTACACAGTACATGGTACACAGTACACAGTACACAGTACACCGTACAGTGTGCAGTGTGTACAATAAGCAGTGTGCAGCGTGTACAATGTGCAGTGTGCAGTGTTTACAATGAGCGGTGTGCAGTGTACATTGTGCACAATGTGTAGAGTGCAGTTTGCAGTGAGCAATGTGCATTGTGCATTGTGCATTGTGCATTGTGTACTGTGTAATGTGCAATGTGCACTGTGCAGTGTGCACTGTGCAGTGTGCACTGTGCAGTGTGCACTGTACAGTGTGCACTGTGCAGTGTGCACTGTGCACTTTGCAGTGTGCAGTGTGAAGTGTGCAGTGTGCAATGTGTAGTGCAATAAAAGCAATCATGTTTTCTTGAAAATTATGCCAAGTACAGTTTGAAGAAGAATAGAATTTACGCCACTCTAGTTTCAAAACTTTGAAAACTTTCTCAAAAATACCGAACTTAAATTGCTTTAACAAGTTTTCGAGGTCAAATTTGGGGAGAAAGAGTTTGGGGGGCTGGGGGGGGGGATGGGTAATATTTTCTCAGGGGCAAATTACAACTTCCAGTCCCAGACACATTTTCCCAAGCACACATTTTGAAAATTACATATTCAATTTATTTATTCCAACTAATCAATTTTTCAGATACGTACTCCAAACTACGAATTGTTATACATGATAATTTTTTGCAACACCTAATCGTTAAAAAATTTACATCAATTAGTATTTCGGAAAATACCATTATAAGAAAAATCCATTATTGTTTTGGCATTTTCGGGAGACTTAATACATGATCTTGACAACATTACTCATCAAAGGAATAATGAAAGATAACTAATTTAAAGGGACTGTGAACGTAATTTCAAACAACCCTCCATTCATAGAGTGGCATGTTCGATTCACAACGCTGACATTAAAAGCGTTGTCTGATCAAGTATGAATTAAATATTTTAAGTATGAACATGAATAAAAATTTGCCATTTTATCACGCCAAATGGGTCTGAGAAATGTAAAAAAAAATGTCATTTCTTTTTAGTTTTGTCAAGCCAATAAGCACAAAAGAAATATAATTGGATTGGTATGCAAAGCTATATCTTTACTCCATGGGTAAATTAACTATATTATTTGGCGGATTTTCCTTGAAAAGTTACAAAAAAAGATTTGCTGAATATTGTTTATTGTAAAGGAATTCTGAGGTTTATAAATGCATAATTTTACGGATTTAATGCTAGAAAGCTTTTCAAATCAAGAGTTTTAGATTAATAACCTTAAATGGTCGGATTAGTTCAGTCGATTCTAGTATTCTTAAAACTTGTGGGACAGTAATCGTCAATATAAAGCAATTAAGCGTCGTCTTCAATTTTACTATTAACCGGAGATACCACTTTGTTTTTGCATTTAAAGATTCCGTTAAAAAAAAAAACAATATTTATTTTTAGAAAATCTTTTTTTTTATTATGTACAAGTTATACTAAAAATGCCACTTTTTTATTGCATTTAAAGATTCCGTTGAAAAACAAATTTTATTTTTAGTAAATCTGTTTTTGTATTATGTACAAGTTATACTAAAAGCGCCACTTTGTTATTGCATTTAAAGATTCCGTTGAAAAACTAATATTATTTTTAGTAAATACTGTTTTTTATTGTGTACAAATACTAAAGTATTTGTAAAAAGAAGAAAATTTGTGTTTTAAATAACTATACACGTTATAAAAGTATGCTTTTTTATAACTAACTTCACCTTCACCACTAAAATATATCTAGACAATTATGAAAGTCATGCATCAAATTTTTGTTCATCCTCGTCTTTAAAGCGCTGCAACAACTTGGGATTTTGTTGAACCTCTCAAACTCACTTATATCGTTCTTTGTAGCCCTAGTCATATACATTCTAAAACTTTAACGCGCTTGTTTCTAGCTTAAGTTTGAAAGGAGTGATAGGCAAAATATAACTCGATTTTTGCATGAGAGCGTCGACTTTGAAGTGTCTCAACGCCTTGGGCTTAGATTTTACCGCTCTGGCTCGCATATATTTTTCGGTAACCCTTTACATGTATATTTCATACATTTGGTTTTTAAGATTTAATTGGCAAAAATCTCATCTATTTTTGCTTGAGAGTGTAAGACCTTTAAACTACAGTAAATGCACTTCTTGGTTCTAAGTATAGGGTAAACTTATTTACAAATTTTTTTTTAAACGCCCAAAAGGGAATTGCAATTTTGACAAAATTTGTTTACAACTTTTTTTTTATTATCCTAAGTTCTGGTGCAGATAGAAAATTGGATGATCTGAAAGATCTGAATGAACTGAATGAACTGAATGAGGATGAAGAGGATGAGGATGAATCATCAGACAACAAACTTCTGATCATCCCACCCTTCTCTCCTTCCCAGTCATCCCTGTCATCCTTTCATCCTTTCCACTCCTCTCATCAGAAACCCCCCAGTCATCCTAACCTGGTTGACCGGCTCGTGAAGCTGGGTAGCCAGCCTCATCTATCTGACCGGCTTGGCAAACTTGGCAGTCAATCCTTTCTTCCAGACTTTATTACGCTCAACAATAAACCAAAAAGGTAAAAGGGACTAAAGCTCTTGTAGCCCCCCCCCCCTCCATGAGGACGCCTCTGTGTGCAACCTGATGGTGTAATTAAACAAAGTCAACTAATAAAACTACTGTACGCTAAGTTCATTCACAAATTATCAAGTACATGGTTACCCACAAAGGATGGAAGGTAAAGACGACCTAAAACTTTTCAAATATAACGATTCCATTTAAAGTTTTTTCCATTTAAATAGGTTATTCAATGATTTGGCGGAAAAAGAAAGAAGTTTAAACAGAACAGAAAAATACAGACATTTTAAATTCTGTACAGCCGTCTCTGAAGTCTCATCCTTTGTGAGTAACCCTGTATACTATTAAAGACTTTGAATGAAAAAAGCTTTCAAATCTCCAATTTACATGGTTTCAGTCCAGGTCGTCAAAAAAGTCTCTTGGTAACCCTGTAGTTCAAACACGTTTTTCTATTTGTAATATTTTATAATAATTAGATCCGTGCAACCATTGATATATCAACATTAAATATCTGATATTAGAAAATTTAAGTTTAGTCGACAAGTTATATAAATAAGTTTCAAATTACTAAATATAAATTCTGTTGGCCTGATATCCTTTATATCTATATAATCAGAGCTGGGAACTCTTGTATTGTGGATATCGAGATCAACGCTTGATTTTGATCTCTTGTTTATATCTGCAGATTAATTTAAGCTTTATTCGATATACACATGGTATAATCGTACCCAGTTAGGGGTTGAAGGAAGCTTTGACCAGAGGAGTAACATCGGAAGAGATTAAGCAGTGATCCTCAAATTAAAAGTGCCCACAGAGGATATCGAGGTCAAGCAATCGGGATCATGAGCATCCAACACAAGAGATTTTCAGGATAACATTTTAGGCAGAAAATTTATTGTGAAGAATAAAGTTTTTTTTATAATTTCATAGATTAATTTTGATTGGTTTAGAACTCCTTCCGAGCAGTTAGATGAAGACCTGGAGCTGGGTTCTCCGGGTTCCCCTCAGGAGACTATTCTTCCAACCCGGATACCTGGAGACCTAACCCTCGGGACTAAACCGGTCCGGGGATCATGCTTCAAAAACAGGAAATTCCAGATTTTATAAACAGTTGAGATTATGAACACAGATTAAATATGAAAACTTGTGAAAAATAACGCTAGGGAATATACTTTTAACAGTCAACTGAATTTCAAGTAATCTCCCCCCCCCCCCCCCCCCTCCCCTTCAATTTTCAGAGTTAAATTACAACTTTAAAAAACACTTTTGAACCTTTTTCAGAGTAAAAATTGATGGAGATATCTTTGCTTTTATATCTGAAAATTGATAATTTGTAAGTGCTTTCGGCAGCAGAGACAACTAGAAAAAATCACATTGTAATTCAAATAAAATTTTGAGAACAGTTGTAAATCATGGATGTAAATTTTGAATGGCGGGTATTTTGAAACTTTAAATCAATTCATTTCTGAAAAACCTAAATCCTCCCCCCTCTTTCACCGGTGTGGTACGGGTTAAATCCTTCCCCCCTTTCACCGGTGTGGTACAGGTTAAATCCTTCCCCCCTTTCACCGGTGTGGTACGGATTAAATCCTCCCTCCTTTCACCGGTGTGGTACGGGTTAAATCCTCTCCCCTCTTTCACCGGTGTGGTACGGGTTAAATCCTTCCCCCCTTTCACCGGTGTGGTACGGATTAAATCCCCCCTCTTTCACCGGTGTGGTACGGGTTAAATCCTTCCCCCCTTTCACCCGTGTGGTTGCAGGTTAAAAAATATTGTTGTCATTTTTTAGAAATCAATGTCTATTGAGACTTTTTTATTAGTTTTATTCTGTCTTCGTGTATATGATGTATCTATAGCTGGTATAGGAAGGAAGGATTACTCTTGTTTATTTACTATATAGTGTTCACATGAATAGAGAAGGCATTGAAAGTAATTGATGAATAGATTTATGTTTATATTGAAATATCAAAAGAAGGAAAAAGATAAACCAGAATTTGTTTATACAAATATACAGAAATGTATACAGGGCGAGCAAAAAAGCTGGAATAATCAAGATTTAATAATTCTATTAAAAGTTTTATGATGATTCGGGTTCTAGGTTTATAAGAAAAAATTACAGTTTTTAAAATTAAGAAATACTATAATTAATTTTCACAAAATTTTCACAAAATGATGCAAAAGTTTGTCTGGAAGATGGCTGCACTTTTTAATATAATTTTATTTTTTTGCTTAATCTCTAATTTCAGGTCATTATACAATTTTTTCAACTTTTATAAAAAAAATATTATATCTATCTATCTTCAAATTATTATAATAGTGGATAGCTTAGTGCCAATATTTACAAAAGTTTCCCCCTCAAAGTTAAAAAAGAGAGAAAATGCCGTTTCTCTCTCTAGGGCATTGTTTAGCGATGAAAAAGGCTTAGTTTAAAACCTGTCAGCTCAAGTTCAAGAAATTATGTTTTTTTACTAACCATGGCACAATTCCGATCCAAAGGAGAAAAATATTTCTAAAATTTCTTTAAAATTTTTTTTAATCTGGTTTCACTGATCCAGGGTGGATTCATACAGTGGATCTTTGTGTGATGCTTATATCAGGAAAATATTTTAATAAAGTGAAGAGGGAAGGTGGACAAGGGCAGAAGAAACAAGTTGTTATCAACACAGATCGAAATACACAAAGCTACGGACATCTTTCAAAGACCAAAGGTAAGCATTAAAGGAACTATTGACGTAATTTCAAGTGTCATTAAGTTTATAGATTATAACTTGCATACAAAGTTATTAACAATAAAAAGCGTTGCACTACGTTAGCACTCAAGTTTCTGTTTGAAAAATAAGGATAAATCAGTCATCCTCATCCTCAGGGTCGCTTAAAATTATGTCTACAGGCCCTTAAAAAAAAAATTATTAAACATTTTTGATTCGTTAAAATGGTAAAAATGAAGCAAGTTATTGTAGATTTGTATTTTTTGCTCTTTATTGCCAAATATATTGAGTTTACGAGGTCTAGCAGATAAAAAGTAATAAACCAATTTACAATGGATTAGTATTTTTATATAATATAATTATTTATTTTTGTAACATTCCTTTTGTGAACAGAAATTCATAAAACATTCAGAAATGCGACTAATGAATTCTTCAAGATAATATGATATTTATTATTTATATTAATATTATTAATATATACAAGTGTTTATTAGCAGTCAATATAAGATTTAGGGTAAATCAGATACTTTCACTTTAACATTAGGCACAAATTTGAGACTTTTAAATGGGGGGGTGTTTTTGTGATGTGTGTTTGTGACTGTTTTAGTATTCCCATAAATCAGTTATGGCAGATTTGGCAGAATCTTCTCTACTCTACAGTTTACACAAGTTCCATCAGTTTAAATTAAAGTTCAGATAAAAACTGTTTTTCTTCATTTGTTTTATATCCTGTATCCTGTACTTAGTGTCCTTTATTCTTTATCCTGTATTCCCTATCCTGTATCACGTATCCTGCATCCTGTATCCTGTATCCCCTATCCTGTATCAGGTATCCTGCATCCTGTATCCTGTATCCTATAACCAGTGTCTTTTATTCTGCACTTGTATCATGTGTTATGTATTTAGTATCCTAAATACAGTATCCACCTGTATCCTGTATTTTGTATCCTGTATCCTGTATCCTGTATCTTATATCCTGTATTCTGTATCGTGTATCATATATTTAGTATTCTGCTCAGCTGATCCGAATTTTTCTAGTTCAGGTTTTGGTTTGCCTGCTTTTGTATAATTTTTCCTGATAAGAGACTCGGTATTGGTTCTGCATTTCCTTGGAAAAGCACGGGGAACGATTCCACCAGCTTCTATAATTATTTGTTATTTCAAGCTTTTAGCTAAAACAAGCTTTACAATACTGTATGTATTGTATGTATTGTATGTATTGTATGCATTGAATGTATTGTATGTATTGCATTGTATGTATTGTATGTATTGTTTAGTATTTATTGTATGTATAGTATGTATTGTATGTAATGATTGTATTGTATTTATTGTATTGTATTGTATGTACTGTATTGTATTTATTGTATTGTATTGTATTGTATGTACTGTATTGTATGTATTGTATTTTGATGTTTTGTATGTATATAATTTACATAAATTATATAAGAATGAAGGATGCAGAAAAAAGTGAAATTTATGGCCATAAGTTATTTGCGGTGATTTTTTTAGAGTGATTTCTTCGAAAGTAGAATGGGGAAGGGGAGTTTAAGGGGGGGGAGTAATGTTTATAAA
The DNA here is from genome assembly GCF_000591075.1 of Eurytemora carolleeae. Classification (NCBI taxonomy): domain Eukaryota; kingdom Metazoa; phylum Arthropoda; class Copepoda; order Calanoida; family Temoridae; genus Eurytemora; species Eurytemora carolleeae. Next base: position 76,784 of record NW_019396362.1, on the reverse strand, counting down.
TATTTTAGTTTAAATATTAAATTGAAGTGAGTTCAAATCTCCTAATTCTCGTCTCTCCTCTACACAATACAGTTTCTCATTAGGAATACATCATTAAAAATAATTAATATAATAATAAGAACAACAATATTAAGTACAATCATTACAGACACAAAATATCTAAATAATAGAGGTGTTAATCATTTTTTCAACAATTAATAATCACAATGTTTTCAAAAAGTACTTTAAATACGTGGAAAACAGACTTTCCAGCAAAAATATTATGTTAAAACTTGTAAGAAAATCAAATTTCTAAGAAAAAATATTATTAAACCAAAGAATGTTTAAAAATACTTCATTTGATATCAGAAACTATTCTAAAAGTTTTGAAAGTATTATATATATATATTGTATAAAGTTTGAGTAGGCTAACTAAACTGTCTACTCTGTGTGTAAATAGATGTAAAAAAGTTTGGCCGAGAATATCTCTATTATCCCACAATATCCATAACATTTATCAAAATGATAAAAAAAACACTTTGAAAAATATCTTTATTCAGTAAAAATACATTTATGCAGCACAGGGTGTATCAAAATATTAGTTTTTTTAATAAATAGTAAAACAAGTAATCTCTGTAGGAACCACAAAAAATGTTTAAACCATCATTTCATTGTGTTTTTCATATCAACATCTTTGTAAAAAAATACATAGAACATTCTTTTTTTTCTTAAAGAATTAAAAATAGGTGATCCCTGTAGTCATATTTTACTAATTTTCTTACCTATTTATCTTTTGAAGCATGATGGTATAAACCTTTAATATTTCAAACTTAGATTATTTGATTTAACAAAATTCATAGTTTCAAGTATCTTTGGTTTTATAAATTCAGCTAAAAAGACGTTTTTGTCCGAAATATTACTTCCTTTTATTTATTTTATAATTTTTGCGCAATTTTTGAAGTTTTTAAAGAAAAATGTCATTATGAATTTTTGCACTAATGGTGGCTGAAAAACAATTACAACCATGTAACCACTTTTTTTATGAGAATTTCATTCCTTCAAGATTGGCTGAAAATGCCTATTACCATAAAAATGTTTGAGAAAAGAAATGAGATTCTTTATTTTTATTACGTGTGCATTTCTTTTAATGCAAGAAGAATACTCAGACTTGGGGGGAGGGATTAAGCTGAAGGGGGGGGGGGGTATATTAATAATTATTCTTAATTTTACTGATGGTTTGACTCCTCTAGAACGGATAGACACCTCAAGGCAGAAAAGTACAAGAAACGCTGAGACCCAAACTATCTCAACCCTAAGTGATAATAGATTTGAGATATCTAGATATGGGGCTCAGGAGATTAGAACTTTAAACTTTAATCTCTCAGATAAAGCGAGATCTTTATCTTCAACTAGTGATGAGATTCAAGGAGTACAAAGAGATTCAGTTAAAGGGAGAGATGTTCAAATTAGTGATTTTGAGATTCATAATGGACAGGACATGGAAATACATAGAGGGAAGGTGGGGAACGGGGGAGTTGTATATACACACATATTTTGAAGACCCTGAATATATATATGCGTAAATACACATATATTTTGTACATCATCTTGCTTCCGATCAGTTTATCCTTGTTTCTATGCTATATACTCGTAATATATATTTTATATATCTACTATATTAGACAGTGTAAACTATAGAATACAAATTATTGAAGATTACACTGCACTAAGCTCATACATCTTCCCCATCATCAACTTCAATTCACTTCCATATACAATTAAGAATTTATGAACTGATGAGTTGCTAAATTCATGAACTAGATATATTGAGGAATTGATGAATTTGTGAATTAATAAATTAATAAATTGATGAATTTTTAAATAAATAAATAAAACAAATTTATGCATAGATAAGTCATTTAGTCAAACGCTTTTCTCAAGTTCAAAGTTTTTTAGTTTTGTTTTATTATTCTACATTTATTCGATGAATGAAAATGGTTGAATTATTCTTGGTTTACTACAAGGAGAGGAGAATGGGAAAAAGAAAGATGTCCCTCTCAAATCCTCTCTAAAAAGCACTTGCTTCGACAACGAATTCAGGAAAATTTAATTATTTTGTAAATCAATTAATTTGATTAAATAATTAATAAAATATGATAAATGATAATATTCGGAATACAGGGCAGGAGGGGGGGGGGGGGATTACAAAATAGATTTGCATAATTTATTCAAGGATTGGAGAATTATGAAGTACAACTTTGTCTGACGTCATAGAATTATTTGGTTTGGTTTATTTATTAGTATTTACAGCTTCACAGCCTTTTCAAGAACTTTAAGAAATATTTGTCAATGAGTTAGTTACCTGACCGATTCACAACAGTTTCTATTTACTTTATCTGAGTATCAACTATAGAGATATCGTCGCTATTCAGTCTGGACAATTGAAAATGATACATTTTCGAAAGGAAAAAAGGAAATTTCCATCATTTTTACCCAGAGAAAGGTTTAACGTTATCATTGTGAATCTTTGAATCGATATCACTTGTATTTACGTATTAGTCAGAACTCAGTTTATTCCTTTAAATTTTCACGATAATTCCCTTTTCAGTAAATCGTCTTACTTCTCAACAAACTTTAGGAAACATTGTTGTTTTATGTGAATGAGACATGGTTCAAAAATGTTTATGTGAATGAGACATGGTTCAAAAATGTTTATGTTTTTCAATTCTTTTCATGTATAATGTATTTAGAGAGATCTACTTCAACACAATATAAGAAAAATATTTTTTTAAGAATAGAAACCTACACACTTATTTTTTAATAAATAAAGTACGAAGACCAATTGAGCAATCAATCAATCGAGCTGTAGAATTTATGCAGTATCAAATGTCCACAGTGGGTTTACATAGACTAGACCAAACATCGATTTGTATTTCTGCAATAAATTAATTAATTACATTAGTTTTTTTACTTAAACAATGGTTTTTATTATTCGTTATCGCTCGAATTTACATTTTACACAAGCCATAAAGTTATGCCAATTTGTATAGCAAAAAAGATTGAGATAACGCCCTACTCTAAGCCCACTGTGCATCATGTACATAAAGGTTGCGACATTAAGCACTTTCAAACGACATGTACCGGCTTATCAGACGCGTCAATGATACTTCTGTGCTAACTGTGCTGTTACGCAGACATAATATTCATTAACGGCGGTTCGCATTTAGTACATGAATTAAGAACTGCAGTATTGTACTGCAGCATTTAAAGTACAAAATTAGTATCCAGCTCCTACTATAAACTCATGTTGATTTCAAATACCAATAAATCTCAGCGCTAAGAGTTGGATCTTTTACACGCAAGTATAGGAAATCAACTGAAGGGAAACCAACTGTTGATATCTCACAGATGAGAGAGTACATGTTCCGAAACTACGCAATTTCCGGGAATATAGTTGCAGACATTATAGGCACTAGAATAGAGAGCTTATAAACTGACAGAATTAATACATTTAAACCCTAAAATTATTAAGATTATTGTCATTATGATCTTTTTCGCGTTTGAACTAGGGTTTCTACAAGAAGAAAAGTTAATTTTGCGAAGGCAAGCTAAAAAAAAGATCGCTTAAGATTTGCTAGAAAATTGTGCAAAAAACTTTTTTTTCATAGAAAATATTTGTCTTAGTTTTCACATTTTTGTTTGCGCACCCGGTGCAGTTTGTGCGAAATACAAAATTTGCGTTGCAAAAAGATTTGTGAGGAACGATTTTTCCATTTAGCTGGAAAGTCTAGTTTGAACCAACCAATCAATATTTCTCCGGTGGAAACCAAACTAATTTTAATCACACTTATAGTACAATTTATGCTTTTAATTACTTTATTTTTAATTCTAACCTCCTCTTATTAGCTTCATACTTCCTCTAGTCATTGGATTTTATTATTTCTCCTTTTTCAAAATTGGAAAATTTCCTTTCTTTCTTTCTGCAACTTTAAAAAGTGTTATTTCAGATTAAAACTTGTATCCAATAAACGTCAAAACGGCTGAACCGATCGGGCCACGATTTTTTGTGGGACATCACGTGACCCTAGGGAAGGTTTATGGATGATCGAAATTTCAAAAAATTTCCATAAAAATTCTTTTTTAAAAAAAATTTAAATCCACGAAGTTTTTTTTATAAATTCTACGAAATTTTTGTTTGTTTTTGTTTTACAAGTTACACAAAGAAAACATGCTCACAATTAAAATAGAAGAAGCCTAGTTTTATACGTTTATCTTAAAGTAGATGAAGTCTTTTACGCCATTTTAGACTAACTTTGAATTATAGATAAAAATATGACTGAAAATATCTATAGACAATATGTACTTTGTGAGTAGTTGTGTTCGAATTATCAAATTGCGGGCCTCTCCACCGGAATGGCGTAAATTGCGTAAATTGCGTAAATTGCTTCCGCCTAGTAAATAAATGCTGAGAAGAGCCAAAATAAATTACTCAACGCGTAAAGGAATGTTTTATGATGAAGAATTTATATTAATATATCGCACACATGTAGCACATAATCCTAGAAGGGGATGAACCCATTGGTGTAATTTTCTGTTTTGTATCTGTAGTCTATAGTTGTGTATTTTAATAGATAAATCACCGTTTATAAAAGTTACGATTTTTTTCATACAAAAGATTAGTAAATTCGTTTTCCTATTTAGAATTTAGAAGTAAAAGTATTTATTTTCTTTAACAAACAAAAACAAGAGAATTAAAATTTAGTTTTAAATTCTTTAAAAAGAAGAAAAAAATTCCTTTTCTAAAAACTGTTTCTTCTTACAGGTTCAAAAGGTGAAGAATTGTTGTTTCACTGTTAATATGATTTTTTTCAGTTTAAAACATTTTTCTAATATATTTTTTTGAATAAAGAAAATACAAACGCAACGTTTTTGACTTTATTTTAAATTTCAAATTCTTAATTAGTTACAAATATTATTTTGATTAGATTTGTTTTGTTTTTAATCTTCACGGATTAATTCTTCTCTAAACCTAACTTTCAATGGCTTCTTAACAGAATTCAAATCATAATAAGTTTTATGTGTGAAACATTTTATTACTTTACAAACCGTATAAAATTTTTTTTTCCCATTTAGTGTTTATTTTTTACACTTTTCCCATTCAGTGTATAATTTTTACACTTTTCCCATTCAGTGTATATTTTTTACACTTTTCCCATTCAGTGTATATTTTTTACACTTTTCCCATTTAGTGTATATTTTTTACACTTTTCCCATTTAGTGTATATTTTTTACACTTTTCCCATTTAGTTTATATTTTTTACACTTTTCCCATTCAGTGTATATTTTTTACACTTTTCCCATTTAGTGTATATTTTTTACACTTTTCCCTCGCGCTTTTTGCGTATATACATTTTTAAGAAAAAAATGTAAATATATCTATTTCTTTATATTGAACAGATTTTTTACAGTGCCATTTTTTATTAGTAATTAATTGTACTGCGTATAATCTCCTGAATTTGAATTGTCAAGTAATTTTACAGTAAATTTACAGTTATTTTACAGTAAATTTACAATAATTTTACAGCAAATTTACAGTATACTAGAGTTTTAGAGCGCTTCGCGCCCATCTTCTATTTAAATTGTAAACATGTTCTTTTTGTTTACATTTAAACACAAAGAAGAAAAAAACTTTTGCGGATTTTTAAAAAAAAATTCAAGGATTTTCAAGAATTCAAATTTTTTTACAAAATTAAAAACCTTTAAAACACATTTTTAAAATGTTTATCATTCGTAAACCTTCCCTGGGATAACGCGAGGTGCCACAAAAAATTTGGGCCTGATAGGTTCAGCCGTTTTGACGTTTATTGTATACAAACAGACAAATAGACAAGCCAAATTTATATATAGAATAGCCTTAGAGGGCGCTTCGCGCCCATCTTCTAAATTAATTGTGAACATGTTCTTTTTGTGTACATCGTAAAACAAAACAAAAATAATTCGCTGATTTTCACAAAAAATTTCGTGGATTTTCAAAATTTTCAAAAAAATAATGAAGATCGAATTTTGATGGAGACAAATATTTAAAATTTTAATCATTTATAAACCTTCCCTGTGGTCACGTGATGTCCCACAAAAATTTTGGACCCAATCGGTTCAGCCGTTTTGACGTTTATTGGATACAAACAAACAAACAGACAAACAGACACCCAGACAGACAAGCCAAATTTATATATAGATGAGAGTGTTAAAAAGTAGTGTGGGACTTTTACAATGTGAGAAGTAAAGTACTTTAGCAATAGTTATTGCAAATCTAATGTACTGCGCAATAGAAGATTTATAAGAATCTGGATTCTCAATCGACTGTTTTCATTTTTCATTCTCTTATTCATCGTTTTACTTTAAAAAAAACATTTTATTCCTTGTCTGTTTGTTTGTTGGGCAGGTGCGAGGAATTTTTAATAAAAATATATACTATTATTATTCTACAAAAATTTGTCGCGTCAAATATAGTTTCTTGTCACATGTCCCTGACCAAAAATTTCCGAAATTTTGTGAAAATGTAGAACATTCATGAAAATTGTAAACTAAACTTCGTGTGTAGGAACTAAAAATGATGCATTATTAGTTCAGAATGGAAAAAACAATGATGCACCAGGGAAAAAATGATACATTAGGAATAACAATGATGCGTTTGGAAAAAACACTTATACATTAGTAATAAACACTGATGCACTAGAAATAAACAATGATGCATTAGGAAAAAATAGTGATGCATTAGGAATAAACACGAATGCACTAGGAATCAACACTAATTCAAAAGGAACAAACATTGATGCATTAGGAATAACGATGATGCATCAGGAGTAAATATTAATGCACTAGGAATAAACACTAATTCAAAAGACACAAACATTGATGCCTTAGGAATAACAATGATGCATCTGGAGTAAATATTAATACATTTAGAATAAACAATGATGCACTAGGAACAAACAATGACGCATTAGGAATAAACAATGATGCACTAGGAATAAACAATGATGTACTAGGAATAAACAATGATGTACTAGGAATAAACAATGATGCACTAGGAATAAACAATAATGCACCATGAATAAATGATAATGCACTAGGAAGAATAAACAATAATGCGCTAGGAATAAACAATGATGCACTAGGAATAAACAATTATGCATTAGAAATAATCAATGATGCAATAGGAACAATCATTGATGCATTAGGAATAAACAGTTATGCATTAGAAATAATCAACGATGCACTAGGAATAAACAATTATGCATTAGGAAAAATCAATGATGCATTATGAATAAATGATAATACATTAGGAATTCAATTACTCTAAACCATAGTGCCATACAAAACCTCATCTAATGGTAAGTTTGTATAAAGAGAAAACTAGAATAAAGTAGTTAAAAACTTCTAGATGAATCTGCTCCATACCTCTAGAAAACTTCTAGATGTGTCTACTCTATAACTCGATAGAAAACTTTATACCTCTAGAAAACTTCTAGATCTGTCTACTCTACAACTCGATAGAAAACTTCTAGATGTTTCTACTATACACCTCCACAGAAAAATTCTAGATGTTTCTACTATACACCTCCATAGAAAACTTCTAGATGTGTCTACTCTACACATTTAGAAAACATTTAGATGTGTCTACTTTACACCTCTAGAAAACTTCTAGATGTGTCTACTCTACACCTCTAGAAAACTTCTAGATGTATCTACTCTACACCTCTAGAAAAGTCTAGATGTTTCTACTTTGCAACTCTAGAAAACTTTTAGATGTTTCTACTCTAAACCTACATAGAAAACGTCTAGATGTGTCTACTCTACACCTCTAGGAAAGTTCTAGATGTTTCTACTATACACCTCTAGAAAACGTGTAGATGTGTCTACTCTACACCTCTAGAAAACATCTAGATGTGTCTACTCTACACCTCTAGAAAACTTCTAGATGTGTCTACTCTACATCTCTAGAAAACTTCTAGATGTATCTACACTACATCTCAATAAAACGTCTTGATGTGTCTACTCTACACCTCTATTAAACGTCTACATGTTTCTACTCTACACCTTGATAGAAAACTTCTAGATGTTTCTACTCTAAACCTCTAGAAAACTTCTAGATGTGTCTACTCTACACCTCCATAGAAAACTTGTAGATTTGTCTACTCTACACCTCTAGAAACTTCTAGATGTTTCTACTCTACATCTCTAGAAAACTTCTAGATGTATCTACTCTACATCTCAGAAAACGTCTAGATGTTTCTACTCTACACCTCTAGAGAACTTCTAAATGTTTCTACTCTACACCTACATAGAAAACGTCTAGATATGTCTACTCTACACCTCTAGAAAATTTCTAGATGTTTCTACTATACACCTCTAGAAAACGTGTAGATGTGTCTACTCTACACCTCTAAAAAACATCTAGATGTGTCTATTCTACACCTCTAGAAAAATTCTAGATGTGTATATTCTACACCTCTAGAAAACATCTAGATTTGTCTACTCTACACCTCTAGAAAACTTCTAGATGTGTCTACTCTGCACCTCTAGAAAACTTCTAGATGTGTCTACTCTACACCTCAAGAAAACTTCTAGATGTATCTACTCTACATCTCTATAAAACTTCTAGATGTATCTACTTTACACCTCTAGAAAACTTCTAGATGTTTATACACTACACCTCTAGAAAACATCTAGATGTGTCTACTCTGCACCTCTAGAAAACTTCTAGATGTGTCTACTCTACACCTCAAGAAAACTTCTAGATGTATCTACTCTACATCTCTATAAAACTTCTAGATGTATCTACTTTACACCTCTAGAAAACTTCTAGATGTTTCTACTCTACACCTCTAGAAAACTTCTAAATATTTATGAAAACAATGTTAAATTCTAGTGTTGGAGTCAACTTTTAAGGTTGGGGGGGGGGGGGGTTATGGGAGAAAATCACCAGAAGGAATAATTGGAGGAGTGGATGAACAAATCCGGTTGATTGGAGATGTCTTATCTATAAAATGTCCTCTCTGTGAAATGTTTTCTAGTCCCAACAGGATATGCCTGTATATCAACTATCTATCTATTCAGCATTTCTATCTATCTATCTATCTATCTATCTATTTTTGATTCCTAGTATCCCGTAAATTTGCTCATCATTTATTTTTGTTTACTTGGTTAGATTGGAACCCTACTTCACTGTATTACCTAATATTGGATTGTTTATTTACAACAAAAATGATGCACTAGGAATAAACAATGATACATTAGGAATAAACAATTATGCATTAGAAATAATCAATGATGCACTAGGAATAAACAATTATGCATTAGGAAAAATCAATGATGCATTATGAATAAATGATAATACATTAGGAACAAAAATGATGCACTAGGAATAAACAATGATACATTAGGAATAAACAATTATGTATTAGAAATAATCAATGATGCACTAGGAATAAACAATTATGCATTAGGAAAAATCAATGATGCATTATGAATAAATGATAATACATTAGGAAAAAAATGATGCACTAGGAATAAACAATGATACATTAGGAATAAACAATGATACATTAGGAATAATCAAAGTCATTAGGAATAATCAATGATACAGTATGAATAACAATGATGAATTGAGAATAAACAATGAAGCACTTAATAAGTAAACATTAGGAATAAAGAATTGGTGATTTTAATGGAATTAATTTTTTCGTCAAATTTCTAGCTTCTCTTCTTTTCTCTGCGTTTCCCACCATTAATTTATAAAACTAAGATCTGCAGCAAGAGAAAACCTTCCCTGCTTTTTCCCACTGCACATATATGCAAGTGCAGCCATCCNGGGAGGATGTTGGCTAGGTGTAGACTGCCCAGTAAGCACAGATCAGGTAGAGAAAAATTCTGGGTTGACGCATCTGACAACTTGGTGCCTCTCGATGGAAAGTGTTCAATGCCTAAAAAAACGCAATATTAGAATCTCCATAATTACTGAGACTAAGTTCTTGCTACGCTCCCTCCCCGGACCCTCTGGACACACTGTGGAGAGTTGTGCAGACAATAATAAACCCCAAAATATGCACCTCGATTGATTGATTAGCTCGAAATATACACCTCGATTGATTGATTAGCTCGAAATATACACCTCGATTGATTGATTAGCTCGAAATATACACCTCGATTGATTGATTAGCTCGAAATATACACCTCGATTGATTGATTAGCTCGAAATATACACCTCGATTGATTGATTAGCTCGAAATATACACCTCAATTGATTGATTAGCTCAAAATATACACCTCGATTGATTTATTAGCTCAAAATATACACCTCGATTGATTAATTAGCTCGAAATATACACCTCGATTGATTGATTAGCTCGAAATATACACCTAGATTGATTGATTAGCTCGAAACATACACCTCGATTGATTGATTAGCTCGAAATATACACCTCGATTGATTTATTAGCTCAAAATATATACCTCGATTGATTGATTAGCTCTAAATATACACCTCGATTGATTGATTAGCTCGAAATGTACACCTCAATTGATTGATTAGCTCGAAATATACATCTCGATTGATTGATTAGCTCAAAATATACACCTCGATTGATTGATTAGCTCGAAATATACACCTCGATTGGTTGATTAGATCGAAATATACACCTCGATTGGTTGATTAGCTCGAAATTTACACCTTGATTGATTGATTAGCTCGAAATATACAGCTGTATGCAGGTGTATGCAGGTGTATGCAGGTGTGCGATTTGTAAATCTCGCCCAAGCTGCATGGGCAGGGCGGTCCGTGTCAACGTGGCGTCTTTATTTAAGTGACATGTGACAGTAAAGTGCAGTACAGTACAATACATGTACCATCTTCAAGTAAGATATTTAAAGCAAAAAACCCTTACTATTTGATTAAGTTAAAATTAGTTGAAAGTAAAATTAGAAAATAGTTTTCTCAAAATTGTTCAGATTAACAATAAGCTTACACTAAAATTATATTTTCTAATCTAAACCTAAAATTTAAAATTTCTATTGATAATTTTCAAAATAAAAGTGGTTTAGTAAGTCACCAAAATCAATATAAAAATTAAACCGTCCGATTTAATATCATGTGATCCTCAATTTATACAAAGTTTTAAAGGTTACCATTCTGAATCGGACATATTAATCTTTAATTGTGAGGTTGCTTATTAGGTGGACACTGGACAACTCCTTTAGGATTCAGAATAAAAGTTTTAAACCGAAAACGATTCCTTTGTTTAACGATTTTTTTATGTTTTCAACTTGTTTCCTCGCCATAACGACCACAATACAAAAGATTTTTAGAAAATATATATATTTGTCCAGAAACAATGATAAGTTTGAAGTTTCAAACTTCCTTAAAAATAAAAAGTTGAATTTTATTTTGCACTTATTTCCGCCAAAAATGATAAACATTTTCTTACTATTTATACTGTCAAACAAGGTACTAATGCAAGGAAAGTTAATTGCGGTCGCGTATACTTTGCGTACATAGTGAAACCAGTTCTCTCTGGGCGGACCTTGTAAACAAGAATAGATGCATCAGTGTTCGTTTAGTATCCGAGGTTGTTAAAAGCATTTAATTTTAACAATTTTTAAAATTCACATATTAGTTTCCTATGACCAGAATATTTCATTGATTATTTTCGTGAAAATGGATTCCATATCCAGGCTGTGACATCCGTCTTGTGTTTACTTTTCCGCCCAAAGACAGTACACTGCAAAACAAAAGATGCGCACACCTTTGAAATAACTTTCCTTGTATTAGTACCTTGCTGTCAACTAAAAGTCTTAAAACCCGATTTAGTTTTGATTTGAATTTAATCCGGGTAAATGCTGTGATCCTCTCCGAATTAGTGTAGGACCGGTTTATAACCTTATACAAGCAAAGGCACATTTTTTCTAAACTTTTCTTTCTTACTTTTATAAGAAATAATTACAATAAAGTTTGAGACGTGCGTCATGAAATTAAAAATAATAAGTAGATTAAAAAAAAAATAATTAAATTTTTGAAACCAGTGAGATAGTTAGCGAAGGAGTAGATGAAGAAGGAGAGAAAGAAGGAGAAGGAGGAGGAGAAGGATGGGAGTCAATTGACTCCTACGAAATGGTTGAATATGGAATCAATCCTTTTAATTCTTCACCAACACTTAAACACTCCAGGGACATTTTTCATCATTATCATTATTATTATTATTATTATTATTATTATTATAAATATTATTATTATTTTATTATTATTATTATTATTATTGTTTTTAAATCATCCGGCCTTATTTAATCTTAAGAAGCTTTTTGATTGGTAGAATTATTGAATAATAGATATTGCAAAAATATTCTTTATAAATGCAATGTTTATCTGTCAGGCACTATTGCATGATCATTAATTCAGGGGAAATTAGTTCGGAACTGTTATATTGAGCCAGACCTCACTTTATTCTAAATATCAATTTAGAATTTAGAATTTTTAAGTGTTTTATATTTTCAGCTAATGAATAAAATGTCTAATCGTTGAGTTTGTTGACCTCGTCAGTCATCAAGCTTTCAAAAACGTTGAAAAAAAGTTTAAGCTCTAAGTTTCTTATTACATTATGGGAAAGTCAATAGATTTAAAGGGGCTGCATCTGTGGGACCCTTTATATATAGAATGGTATATCCGATTACTAATAGTACCCTGAAACTTACATCTATACTTAACGATATATATTTCTTTGTTGCAAAACTTTCAATTGTGGGTTTTCTACAAGAGGGACTTACAGGTTTATGCAATAGAAAAAAAGATGGTAATTCGCAGAATGTCACACTAATTAACGATAAAAAACTGAAGATATATATCCAATTGCTACTCAGGTAAAGATAAAGGGTACCATTGTGAATAAAAATATTTAATTGTGAAGTCATTCTAAATTGTGTTTACAGTTCCAAGAAGCTGAACCAGGCGTAATGCTACGAACTAATCCTTCCTTAGCTGGGAACTTTAGAATGGGATACCTTTAATCCTGACTGCTTAATCCGAATAGACACTTTTAATTTCTTGCTTAATCCACTCTTTTTTGGTTATAGTACAGAAAAAATCAAAGACCACTTTTTCAAAAGTAGAGAGAGTCCTTCCCGCCTCTTTATATTAATCCTAATTAAATAAGGAACTCTCATTAAATGGCGCGCAAAATTTCAAAATTTCCCCGGCTTCTGATACGCCACTCTGATTGGTTGAATTTTATTCACTTTTCAGGATACAAACACAAGAGTAGGTTAGTCTCGAGATTAAGAAAAAGAAAGGATCAAGCATTAATCACAATATCCACCATTCTTAAGTTCCCAGCTCTGCACACTGTATTTCCGCCGTCCAAAAGCATCCTTCCTCGTAAGTATTTCTATTGGAAAGTTTATATGCAGTAAATGATAAACTGCATGATACGAGGGTTAAAATTCCTATATCAGAGAGAAAAAATACATTTCTAAGGCAGTAGGGTCGAAATGTCAAATGACCCTAGTGACTTAGCAATAAACTTTTACTTTTCTAGATAATAATTTTAACCACCGTAATTCATGTAATATATAATATACTGCATGTCAACTATCTCATAAAGAAATAAATCATCCCACAAAGAAGTTAAACTGCCTTTTCAAATACTAGGCTTTTCGGGCGCTTTGCACCCATTTTTTATTTCAATTGTGAACATGTTTTATTTGTGTACATTGTAAAACAAAAGAAACAATAAAGGAATTGAGTCTTTGCCACAAATTCAGTTTTTGTAAAACCAATATCTTTGCAGCCTTATGATGTAAACCTTTGATATTTCAAACTTACATTATTTGATCTAATATCATTCATAGTTTGAAATATTAAAGGTCTACGACACCGGGCTGCAACGATATTGAAATTAGAAAATCAGAGTTTGTTGCAAAAACTCAATTCCTTTGCGGATTTTATAAAAAAAAATCGTGAATTTTTAAAATTTTTAAAATATTTTTGAAAGTAGGATTTTGTTATAGGCAAATTTTTGAAAATTCGATGATCCAGGGGTCACGCAATGTCCCACACAAAATTTGAGCCCGATCGGTTCGGCCATTTTGACGTTTAATGGATACAAAAAAACAGACAGACAAACAAGCAAAGTATGTATATATGGACACGCGGAAATAGAGTGAAGTATCTTTTATAACTATTAACTTATTTTCTTTATATCTAAAAGTATATAATTTACAATATTAGTATTCTTATTTATTACTTGTTTATCTATCTATTTATCTTCTTTATATCTAAAGGTATATACAATTTACAATATTAGCATTCTTATTTATTTCTTTTTTATCTATCTATTTATCGTCTAGGTGTCGGGGTTTCTTATCATCCATCTTTTTTTATAATTTTCTACTAAAAATTAGAATTAATAATTCAAACTAAATACATAATAATGAAAAATGTTAACAGAAGAAAAAGTTGCCTTTGCTGGAATTCAGGAAAAAATATAGATTTTTAAAAAAAAAATAAGAAAAGTTTCTTTTGGGTAGATTATAATGTAAGGTCTGGTGCATAAAGTTTTAGAGAGGAGGGGGAGAATTGAAGTTAAGGGGCGTTTTGTAGTATATTAAAAGTTCTATCAAGCGAATCATATTTTAGTTCAATTTCTCATTTTATTTTTAGTTTTGTTTATTTGTTTTTGTTTTTAACACATTGATCTATTGTACCAAAAAAAGTTTTTTGTCTGTTTTATTGGTCGAAAATTTTTTTTTCAAAGAAATGCATTGTTGGTAGATTTAAGTCATCTTTAAGTCGCTAAATAAAAAACTCTATTTTGGCAAGATCAAATTTAAGTCAAATAGGAAAATTTCATTTTATCTTATTAGAATGGCCAAACAAACTAGTTTATCGGCAAAGTTTATACAAAGTTAGATACAATCTTGATAAGACAAGGCTTTAAGAATACAATGAAAAAAACTTAAAAAGCTAAAAAAAATGAATAAAATGGTAAATTATGTTTTTGGGTCATTTTATGGGTGATTAATGTTTAGACCTCGGCATTGTAAAGAAAAATATATTATCTTTTATAAATATTTCTCTCTTAAGTTATAATCAAACCCACTTTGCAATATGATGTTAGAAATATCAAAGATTATCACCACCAGGTTGCAATGATAAAGAAATAAAAAAAGTTTCTTTAGAGTGAAAGTTAAAGAGATTGCTCTGAAAATGTAAAGGGATTGCTCTGAAAAGTTAAAGGGATTGCTCTGAAAATGTAAAGGGATTGCTCTGAAAATGTAAAGGAAATACTTGACGAATCATGATTATATAATGAATAGATTATCACTGTCAAAAAAAAATTATAACTTATTCCTTATAAATTATAATCATCATAATCAAATTTTCTCAAAGCCCCCTTTTAGTTTTTTTAAAACTAAATAATCGTCTCAAAATCTAATAAATTGATTTTTTGACACAAAGTCTATTTTCTAATCCCTATACTTTGCAACCTGATGGTTTTAGTCTTTGATATTTCAAACTGAGAGGCTTGATTAATCACAGTTTGTGGGAAAAACTATTTCTTTTCTTATCCCTAATGTTTATTAACCACCATATTGTGCACTGTTTTCAAGTTCCTATATTTTAACATTTGTGCAGAATCCAATCCAAGATCTGAAGCTGTAGAGGCGGAGAGGGATTCAGGGGGCACAGAGAGTATGGACAGCGAATACATGGGTCAGCATATAGATTAATATATATATATATATATATATGTATATAGATAGATGGATAGATAGATGAATAGGTAGATAGATAGATAGATAGATAGATAGATAGATAGATAGATAGATAGGTAAATAGATATATAGATAGATAGATAGATAGATATATTATATAGATAGATAGATAGATAGATAGATAGATAGATAGATAGATAGATAGATAGATAGATAGATAGATAGATAGATAGATAGATAGATAGATAGATAGATAGATAGTTAATTAGTTTCTTTAGCAACATGGCTGTTCTTTCTGTCGTTGGAAAGACCTTGAAAAATTCAATCCAATGATGCTTTTTGCTTTGTCATCTTTTGGCACAAGGTGTCTCAAAAACAGTCAAAACTACAGAAAAAAATCGAGTATTGCCCATCCCTAGTTACGAGAGACTCGAATTACCAATCAGAGGGAAGTTTGTGTATTTTCTACAAGTTTAATTATATATTAACAATAAACATGGAAACCTAGTCAACACAACTGACAATGTAAAAAACTAATTATTATACTTAAACATGTAAAACTTCAAAAATATAATTAAATTTTACAAAAAAATGGAAAGAATATTCTAGAAAAGATGAATGACTGTATACCGCCTATTTCTCACCCTTTAAAGGCACTGTAATCGTATTTCCAACCCTGACCCTCCACCAAGAGGGGTACATTCAATTTATATAAGTACTCTTTAAACCTATTGTTTAAGAATGTGGATGATATCGTCAATTTTCTAACTTTAAAAGGGTTTAATTCTGAAAATTAAGGTCTGATAGAAAGTTTTCAAACTTCTATTTTATGCTTGAAATACATTTTTTTATTGTTAAAATTTTCTCTATCTGACATGACAAATTTTAAGGTTCGACTTACATGTATAAAGCTTTATACAGGCTTTTACGGAGCTTCGCGCATTTCTTTTATTTTAATTGTGAACTTGTTCTCTTAGTGTACATTGCACAACAAAAACAACCAAAAATTTCGTGGAATTTACAAAAAAGTTCGTGGATTTTTAAAATGTTCAAAAATCTAATTTTTTTAAATGCAAATTTTTGAAAATTCGATCCAAAAACATTCCTTGGGGTCACGCAAGGTCCCACAACAAATTTTTCGGTTCAGCCGTTTTGGCGTTTATTGGATACAAACAAACAGACAGGCAGTATATAAAGATTTATTAACAAATGAATTGAGTTAGTGCCAAGAACTTTTTTTCGAATTCCTATATCTTTACAACTCAATGTAGGAGACCTCAGATATTTCAAACTATGAATTTATCTAAGTTAGATATATCAAATCAAAGGTTTACTCCATCCGATGGTAGAGATTTATACAATAGAAAATCAGAGTTTGTGGCAAATACTTAATTATTTAAAAAATTTAAAGAAAAAACCCTATACATTAACCAATAAACTGATCCCTAACACATAAATGTTTGAAAAATATATATTTTTATTTTCTAGTTCGGAACTACATGACGTACACTCCTGAGAAGCGTGGAGGAGAGAAACTATTTACCGGATTCCTTCTCCTCGCAACTCTTCTATCTGTCGTCTTCCTTTTCTACTATCAAAACTTCACAGCGGGACTTCTTCACTAACAGAACGCGGCATTTATTTTAAATAGATTTTAGACGTAATTTTATGTAACTCTACATTTATGTCCAATACACGATGGTATCCTTTAAACCCTTAAAGCAACTATAGTTGAATTCGGACAATTTCCTAGATTGTTT
The DNA here is from genome assembly GCF_000591075.1 of Eurytemora carolleeae. Classification (NCBI taxonomy): domain Eukaryota; kingdom Metazoa; phylum Arthropoda; class Copepoda; order Calanoida; family Temoridae; genus Eurytemora; species Eurytemora carolleeae. Next base: position 59,280 of record NW_019396362.1, on the reverse strand, counting down.
CTTCAGTTTAAATCTGCATCTGCCATTTAAAGGAAAATCCAGAATTAAAAATAATAATTTTTTTATTTTAATCAGCATAGACAGATACAGGTTGAAGAGTACTGTCGTGAATGGACACAAAAAATGCAAGAATAATTGAAATTACTTCTACAATAATATGAATATCTATTGTTTCATTTGTTTTATAAAAATCAAAATAAGTACATTGATAAATTCCAATGCTCAACAAATGACATTAAATCTGAAAAGGGTTGAAATTGTAAGTTGTAACGCTTAATGAAGAAAACCCTAACACCACATAAAAGATGGATTTTGATCGTTTCCCTTGCTCGATCACCTGGACTACGTAAAAACCATATTGTATTTCGAAACTATTTTTAAAAACTTTTTGACTTTATAATCCAACCGATTAGAGACACACAAATAGAGATGCATGATATTAGAGGCTTGAGTGCTTCTTTAGACCCAAATATTTAGAAAAACAGATATTTTTTTATTTGATTTTATTATGAAAAATGTTCATGGTTATTAAAATTGTTATGCTCTATACAAATGCAGTAAAAAGCGCTGTAGATATATTTTTGAAATTACTTTATCAGGAAAAAAACTCCAAAATTTTCAAAAGCAAAAAAAACTATTTAATCTACTTTTTTTAAATATTATTCACAATTAGCTTTCTTTTTGTAACGCTTTTGCTTACATGCTTAAGAAGTTAAAAAACGTTGTAATTATAAAAAAAAGTTAATGGTCAAGTTTGCTGGGTTTTAAGGTTGGAAAGATTTTTAAAAATCATAAAAAGTTGAAATCTAATTCTGAAAAGTTTAAATGTGCAAAGGATCAGGGCAAGCGAGGCTAAAATGAGAAACAGAATGTTTATTAACCACCATATTGTGCACTGTTTTCAAGTTTGGAGATGGGGGGGTCATTACAGGGAGGGGGGATTATGGGGAGAATTACATGGAGAAGGGGGGGGGGGATTATTCCATGCCAGTAGGAGGAAAGAATGCATCTATGGAATATTAAGCCCCAAGTATAATATATGAATGAGGGTATAGGGAGTTTGTATTGACTTTCAGAAGAAAACCTAAGAACTATTTTTAAAAATTCAAACATTATTTAAATCAAAACTTTTGTCCTTGGTGTCCCGGTTTATCATAAATTTACTGTTTTTGTCAAGAATTGAGCAATTGTAAACTTATTTTGATTACCATTATTAAACTTTCTATTTTGAAATTACTATTTTTTCATTATCACAGATTAAAAAGATTTATAAATTAAACCATTATATCAAGCACTTTTTGTTGTAATTATTTAAAGGATTATTTTCAAGTAACCCTCCATTAATGATAACGAAAATTAATAACGGTATCCTTTAAAAAATAATCAATAATTTAATAAAACAAGAGGTTTTTTCGAAAAAAAATTTTAAATTTTAATTATCATTTTAGAAAAAAGTAAAACAACTAAGACTGTTAAAAATCCACCTTTAATTTACAAAAAAATAAAGTACAGGGAAATGAGTCTTTGCCACAAACTCAAATTTTCTAATGCCAATAATTTTGCAACCTGAAGATGTAAACCTTTGATATTTCAAACTTAGATCATTTGATCTAACCAAATCCATAGTTTGAAATATCAAAGGTCTACGACATTGGGTTGTAAAGATATAGCGATTAGAAAATCTGAGTTTGTGGCAAAGACTTAATTCCTTTCTAATATAAGTTTAATTGTAACATGTTACTTCTAAAAGTTGATATTATTGTCACTATAATTAGTAACATGTTACAATTACGTTTTTGTGAAATTTTTACCTGATCGTACTTTGTAGTGATGGGAAAGTGTACTTTTAAGAGGGGAGGGTATTCTTTGATTCCTTAGACACTTGATTTCATCATTTCTTTAACTAACTTTTGTGCCAACAACATTTTTATTTAATTAAATAAATATGTTTTTCATAATGAAAAAGTAGTAATCTCCGTTTGTCTATTTATTTGTTTGTTTGTGTGTCCAATGTAAATCACACGCAAATCTGCCCGTTTGGTAAAAGTAAATTCAGCAGACATGAAGCATACAGTCTGACCGCGTCAACCTTGTTGCACGGGCTAGTCCTGTCCATAAAGCTAGGAACAGTACAAACTGGAACCGGAAACGTTGACCCGGCTCGGAAATTCAAATATACTACGGCTGCCCGAGCTCAGGAACCCATTGACCTATTCGCCTAAATTTTGATTAGGGAACCAGGAAGAACCACGGGAATGTTTTAGCTTGGCTGAAAGGTTTATTAGGTCGACTTTTAAAGAGAAAAATACTGCGTTCCCATGCAAGTTTTTGATAAAACAAAAAAATAAGTGACTGATTAAAATTAGTAAGAAATGATTCCATCTTCCATTTTTTAAATTATTTATTTAATTTTTACTGAAACAATTGAGACACAAACACTTACAAGAGTGATCAAATAAACCAGCCTTGAACACGGTTAAAATAACATTGAGAAGAGTATTTAACACAGATATGTTAATTAAAGGAAAGGAATTGAGTCTTTGAAACAAACTCTGATTTTCCAATGCCTATATTTTTCCCATCTGATCATGTAAATCTTTGATATTTCAAACTTTGATTCTTTCATCTATCATTTATCTAAGGTCTACAGCATTGGGTTGCAAAAATAGAGAAATTAGAAAATCATAGTTTATGACAAAGACTCAATTCCTTTACATTAAAAGAATGATTGGATGTTACACAAATTTAAACATACAGATTAATATCACCTTAAAATGAGCCGAATTAAAAAAAACGATGGTTCCAAGATAAACAAATGATGATTTTAAAATTGTTACGGTAAATTACAAAATCTTGGAACTATATCAATAAAAAAACCACTAATATGGTTTCTATTTTTTTCGAGATTTTTCACGGAAAGGAATTGAGTCTTTGCTACAAACTCTAACTTTCTAATCCCTTTGCAACCTGATTGCTCAAACTTTGATATTTCAAACTTAGATTTCTAACAGAATTCATAATTGGAAATATCTATAGGTCGAATAAATTGGTTTGAAAAGATATCGGGATTAGAAAAGCAGATTTTGCGGCAAAGACATAATATTTCAAATAATTTGTAAAATTTAATATTTTGATGTTAACAAAAATAATTGTTAATCGTATATAATCTATTCATAGCTTTTTGCTTATGCACATTGTATAGATTGAAGATTGCATAAGTTAAATTTTATATTTTTGAAATATTGTTTTACATAATCATCTTAACCATAGATGCCATGGTGCTATACAGTCAATATAGTTTTCAAGAAATATAGATTTAGATTTTTTTAAATTCTTAAACTGAGAGAAAAAAATTTTCCTCTAAATAATTTTTTTTCACTATACTTAGATTAATGCCTCACCATGTTGTTATGATCATCTTGATCGAAATAATGAACAGATTTCAAAAATCAATTTTCATAACAATCTGTTTGCAGTTTCGAACATACAGAGTTACCAATAAAGCTTGAGACTGTAAAGACGACTTGAAAATCTTCAAATGAGTCAATTTCAAGGATGCATTAAGTCTTCTCCCTTAAAGGGAGTGACCGTCAATGTACTGTACTGATAATATAGCAGCGGATTCATTTGAGACATATAAAAGGTCTTAATGATGTATAATTACTGAGTTTGATCGCAAAGTCGACGTTCAAAATCATCCGTTTGGGTGGGTACGTTTTGAGAATCGATTTTTAAAAAATTATTAAATAACGACGACGAAAAATGTAAAAAATTATTAAAACATTATTAAAACTTTTTATGTCTCAAATGAATCCTAAAGAATTTGTCCATAACATTGCATACTCAGTTCAAATGCCTTACATAGCCGGTCTGTCCCTTTAAGGAAGAAGACTTAATTTAACCCAAGGATATAATGCAAGGAAAGTTATTTCAGAAGTTTACGCATCTTTTGTACTGCAGTATACTGTCTCTGGGCGGTAATGTAAACACAAGACGGATGATACAGCCTGACATGGGATCCATCTTTCGCATATGATGAAATATTCTGTTCATAGGAAAACATTATGTGAATTATCAAAATTATCAAATTTAATGCTTTTAACCTCCTCGGATACTAAATGAACACTGATGCATCTATTCTTGTTTACAAATTCCGCCCAAAGAGAACTGGTTTCAATGTGTACGCAGAGTATACGCGACCGCAATTAACTTTCCTTGCATTACACCCTTGATTTAACCGGTTCTGTTATATGAGTTCCAGGTCCTCATATAAGTCTCATCCTTTCTAGGTCACCCTGTCTCATTCAAATGAATGTGAGTAGAAAGAGAAGTACTAACTCATAATTTTATTAATATATTATTTTAACTTTTATAATCATACTTTAAAGATTGTAACATTGAAATATATATCCTTAAAGGGACTGTAGACATTATTTCAAGTGACCCTCTATTAATAAAGTGGTTATATGTCAAATTCACTCTTTAAACCTTTGTCTGGCGAGGGAGGGAACCCTCGGACGCCATGAGCTTCCACTATGCAGACATGAGCCTCCCAGATTTGCTAGGCAGATCGAACCTCAACTATGCAGACCAAGCCTCCGCTAGAACCGTGCCTCTGCTATGCAGTAAATGAGCCTCCACTCTACAGCACAGCTTTTTTTAAATCTTGGTTTTTATGTGTAATACAAAATTTAAACAATTTTTTTTGACGTAGTGGCATAAGAATTTTACTAAAGATTAGAAATATTTTTTGATTGTCATGATTAGAAACATATATGAACTCATAAAGTGGTTTATAAGATTTATACTAAAACTTTAAACATTTCTTACGCAGAAAGGAAGATATTTGGAGAAATATTTCTGGAGTAAACTAAGTTTGTTTTGTTATAATCTTTGGTTTAATATATACCTTTTTTAGAAAAATGTTAAGAACCAAACCAAATATATTTTAGATAAATGATACAAATTTTCTAGATTTAATTTGAACTACAAAAAAAGGTATTGCTTAAATCAAAGATTAAAAAAGATGAAATGAAATTCTATTCAAATTTTTTTCTCTAAATATTTTCCTTTTCGTGTAAAAAATGTTTAAAGTTTTAAAAACCACTTTATTAGTCATAATTAGGCGCTATTTATGCTAATTGATAAAAACTTATCATTTTTGAGAAACCTCTCATGCCACTATGTCGACAGAATTGTCAAAAACATTTTATTATAAATACGAAACAAGAGTTTTAAAAATTACTTCTGTATAGCGAAGGCTCGTTTACTGCATAGCAGAGGCTCGGTCTGCATGGTAAAGGCTCGGTCTGCATGGCGAAGGCTCGTTTCTGCATAGCGGAGGCTCGGTCTGCCTAGCAAATCTGGGAGGCTCTTGTCTGCAGGGTTGGAGGCTCATGGCGTCCGGGGATTCCCTCCCTCGTCTGACCATGCATAGTGGAGGCTCGGTCTGCCTAGCAAATCTGGGAGGCTCTTGTCTGCAGGGTTGGAGGCTCATGGCGTCCGGGGATTCCCTCCCTCGTCTGACCATGCGGCGACATTGAAAATCAATTATTTAAATGCATGGTTGTTTCTTTATGTGTACACTCGAGTGAAATCAATGTGCAATAAATCCATCAAATCCCACACATCCTGAATATATTTCTGAATATTTCTTTTCAAATATGTTTTTTCTAAATTCAAAAGAAAATGACAATGTTTATTTTCTTTCTCCCCCAGAAAAAAATAATGTCTTTTAGATTTAAACCTATCTAAGGCGTTCGGTTTATTCAATTTGAATTCAATCTTGGTTTGGTTTTAATTCAACAATATTTAAACTTACGGAGTTGTCTTTATAATTTCTCATTAAAACACACACCCCGACAGAAAAGTATATAAGAGAAAAATTATGTTAATAATTTTGATCAAAAGTCAAAACTTGCTGGGAAGCGGCAAACAGAAAAGAATATATTAGAGTGGAATTTACTCGAAAAAAGTGTAAAACGGCCATTTTGTTGTACTGTTTTCATACTGCAGGTGTACTTCACACATTTTTGCTATATAAGCTTTATTCTATTCTCTTTAGGAAAAGGGCAGAATTATATCGATGGACAGTTATATATATATATATATATATCTAACTATTAATCAACAGTGAATCTTATTTTTATAAATTAATTAAGCAATTGTGGTTTTATTAAAACATAAAATTATCTACAATATACGATATCAAGAATTTAAGAGAGAAAAAAACGAAGAAATCCCAAAAACACGTGATGTAACTTAAACACGTGATGTAACTTAAACACGTGATGTAACTTAAACATGATGTAACTTAAACACGTGATGTAACTTAAACATGTGATGTAACTTAAACACGTGATGTAACTTAAACACGTGATGTAACTTAAACACGTGATGTAACTTAAACATGTGATGTAATTAAACACGTGATGAAACTTAAACACGTGATGTAACTTAAACACGTGATGTAACTTAAACACGTGATGTAACTTAAACATGTGATGTAACTTAAACACGTGTAAACATGTGATGTAACTTAAACACGTGATGTAACTTAAACATGTGATGTAACTTAAAGTCACCGCTAAACTTTTATGTAAACTTAAACTCCCAGAGTTCGACTAATGGAATTTGATTTTTGTTTGTGAAGAGAGAAAATTACAATATTCTTAATGAATTAGTTTAGTTAGGCTAGGGGAGAAGGCGAGCCACATTCATTTTTGGTTCGAGCCACATTCTCCTCATTTTTGAGTTTGAGCCACCTTCATCTATGTTTTAGTTAGAAAATATTAAAATCCTAAATTCATCAATTCTATGGATTTTGAAAACATTTCTAGGTAAAAATAAATTACATTAAAGAAAAAATCCCATCTCAAATAACTAATGCGCATTCTGTTCAAATACAATTTAAATTTGAGATTCAGAAAGGATTAATATTATCCCAGTAATAAATATTGTAGTAAACCCTATATTTTACGCAGTAACAAAAGTCATAATATGTTTGTCATAAATTTGTTTGTCATAAATATGTTTTTCATAAATACGTTTGTCATAATGCGATTTTTATAAATTACATTTTTCATAAATTACAAAAGTCATAGATAACACAAGTCATAAATTCCATCTGTCATAAATACGTTTTTTTATAGTATACAAATCATACATTTCTAATAATTTATCCCATTTTAACATGTTTAAGAAAGTAGAAAATTTGCAATTGTCTTAAAATCAAATCTGCTAAACTATCTTTTCTCAGAAATTGCATGGAACATGGATCGTCTTATGAGATTTGAGAAAACATCTAAATATGTCGAAGCTGTTGATGCTCACCACTACACGTATTACCTCAACATCAACAAAAACTAGGTAAACTACTGGTTATGTTCTAGTAAAAGCTGCAACACAAGGATTGTTACCCGAAAATCGACTGGAAACATGGTATGTGACTCTATCATCTTGTACCCCAGGATGATTATCTAAAGTCTCAAGCCAGTGAACTTGCTAAGTTGGACAAATAGCCAATCTTGTATTACAAATATAATGTAAACATATTTGAAAATATAATAGAAATAATATGAAAATATGATTATGTTTGATTAGTATACTATGAAAATCGTATTTATGACAAATGAAAGTTATGACTTTTGTAATTTATGACTTGTGAACTTTATGAAAATTGTAATTTATGACTTTTGTAATTATGACAAACGTATTATGAAAAACATATTTATGACAAAAGTATTATGACTTTTGTTACTGCGCCCTATATTTGTAAACCTGAACATTATATATATTACGTTGTACTGTAACCCCTTCAGCCCTCATACAGACCCGGAGCAAAGCTTGGATTGCAAGTAGTCTGGCCTATAAACAAGACAATGTATTAGCTCCTTTGTATATAGCTATAGGTCGGACAGAAAGTGGGACAGATAACAAGTCATCTCATCTATATACTGTAGGAAGATTCTACCATTAAAAAATGCCAACCAAGAGAATGCTTGAACGCATGTTTGGGCGGGTGGAGAACCCAAGCCGCCGTTGGACTGGGAATTAAATTTTCTAAGTTTGAATTCAATGGGCATGAGACATGGCTTGACATGAGGCGTAAGAAAATAGAAAACCAAAACAGAGTTAGTGTTCATGAAGAATTCAAAGACAGAAGATTAACTTGTCGTATGAGGCAAATGAAAGGCAGAGAGTCTGTCAAAGAGCTTCGGCTTTCCATGATTTATTAGTATAGTTTTTATAAGTTCATTTTTTACCTATAAATACATTTTTTCCAATACTCACATCAGTTTTCAGGCTTTGGATTTCCTTTATTTCATACCATCTTTATATGTTAACAGTACATTATCTGTAACCTAACTGCGCTCATTATTTATTACATTCATTGCATTACAATTTAACTAAATTGCGTTTATTAATTTAACCTTTACCATAAAACTCAAAATATACATTATTTGGAATAAGACTCTGCTTGATTACCATATTAGAGTGATTTATTCTTGTATAGTTAACAAGGCGGAGCTGAGTTGTATCTTGGTATCTGTATTGCTACATATTAAGGTATTATTTTAGACCAGGCAGTTCTATGGCAGTATGTACCTAGGCGATATATTCTGAAGTCATATCCAGACTGATACCGACTGAGTATATTGAGAGATTGAGAGAGGTTTAGAGCAGTCTGTACCTAGGTGATACAGACTAAATTATTATTGTAGACCACAGAGTTCTACAGAGTACAGAAGTTGTACATGGATTGATTGATACTGACTTAAGAAACATTACTGGAGTAAGGTATTTACTACATCCCCATTATTCCCAACATTATAACTTAACATAACTATGTGAAATGTCCTCAAATAAAGATTTCAAATCTAGAGTATATATAGTAACTGTTACAAAAACAAAATATAATTTTAAAATACCAAAATGTGTTGAATGGGAAGGATGGCAGCGAATCCTGGAAGTTCTTTAACCTTATCTCTAAATGTTTAAGAACTGTAAAAACAGAAATGCACCAGGTCCAGAAAGTGCTTAAATTGCGTTCAGTAAAAACATTCCCCATTAAAAGCTTAAACTTATAATCTGTCATCCTATTTAAATTGCTAAGAATTTTAAAGAGATTGTAAACGTAATGTTTCGGTTGATCCTCCAATTAAAGAGCGGAATATACGATTCACAACGGTACCCTTTAAATATGTATCTGAGAAACTATTAGAATGATGTTGTCTTTTTCTTTGCCAAACAGTTTTAATTTCTAAAAAAAATTCATTCTCTCTCTGGAGTATAAATCCGCATATCACTTTCATTGAGAAACCACATTTGAGAATATCTATCTTTTAGCTAGAAATAAAGGATATGGCACAAATTCAATCCTCAAATTAAATCCCCTTCTCTCTGTTTTGGAATTTTACGGGGCATGTGCGCATAACAGAAAATGACAAATACCAAAGCATCAAGAGCAGAGACATCTGGTGGCCAACCTTTTCGGCGTTTCAAGGCATTGTATACAAAACGAATAAAAAATATGAAATATTAAATATATACGAATGCGTCAAAAAATAATCGATGACTATAGGTTGTAATATCTGAAAGATTTGTTTGAAATTAAATTGATTTTTTTTACGATCCGAGCAATTTTCTGAATTTGTATGAACGCTACATATTTCAGTTTTAACAATTTTCTCCTTATAGGCATATGCAACAGATAGAATTAAGATTAGCAGCGATAAAAAGCGATTATTTTTCGCCCGAAGCCTATACCCCTTTCATTTTTCGCGAATACTCCCTTTAAGAATGTATATGCCTAGGGCTACAAAAAAATTTAAATGAGTTAGTTCGAGGTTGAAACAAATCCCAAGCTGTTGAAACACATTAAAGCCAAGATGAATAATTAGATAAAAGACTTTTATATTTGTCATGTACATTTGAATTTGAGCTGAACCGACTATTACGGTCCTAGTTTGTACTGCCCCGCCCGGTACACCAAGTTCGATGCCATACATACAGCAGGGGTCAATAGTTGGCCTTTGTCTTCATGCTGGGCTAGCTAGTGCAAAAATCTTGACACAGTCTGAGTTTAGCCTGTATCTGGCTAAAGGAATTCAGTCCTTACCACAACTCAAATTTCCTTATCCGTATAACTTTGCAATCTGAAGGTGTGAACCAAAAATCAGAGTTTGTGGCAAAGACTCAATTCCTTTAGAATCACTAAAGCGGCATTTTTGCCTGATATAAAGACCAGTATACAATATTTAGAAAAAAAACTATGTGGAGTTCTTTATATTTTCATCAAAAATAAAAAATAGAAGTCGAGCTTTGATATTTGGATAAAAGAAACTTGAAAAAATATCACGAAAACAAATTAAATGAATCAGATCCTTCATCTTCATGACAGAGAGAAATTAATGAAAGAATGAAAGGAAAAGATAGAAGATCACAATATGAATGAAAGAATGAATGAAAGGAAGGAAAGAAAGGGTAAAAGGGTGATAAAATTATGGGAGAAATGCGGGGTGAATGGAAGGGTGAAAAGAAGGGTGAATGGCAGGCTGAAAGAAAGGGTGATAAAAGGTGAAAGGAAGGGTGAAAGACAGGTCGAAAGGAAGAGGGAAATGACAGGGAAAAGGAAGGAGGTAAGGAAGGTTTAAAATAAGGGAGAAAGGAAGTGGAAAAGATGGGGAAAAAGAAGGGGAAATGAAGGAGGAAATTAAGGGGGAAAGGAAGGGGGGAAGGAAGGGTAAAAGAAAGGGGAGAAAGAAAATTTAAAAACAGGGTGAAAGGAAGGTGGGAAAACAGATTGAAAAACAGGTTGAAAGGAAGGGTGAAAGGAATGGTGAAAGGAAGGGTGAAAGGAAGGGTGAAAGGAAGAGTGAAAAGAAGGGGGAAATGAAGGGTGAAAGAAAGGGGGGAAGGAAGGGTGGAAGGAAGGGTGAAAGGAAGGGTGAAAGGAAGGGGAAAGGAAGAGTGAAATGAAGGTGAGGAAGCAGATTGAAAACCAGGGTGAAAGGAAGGGTGAAAGGAAGGTTAAAGGAAGGAGGGAAAGCAGATTGAAAACCAGGGTGAAAGGAAGGGTGAAAGGAATGGGGAAATAAAGGGGGAAGATAGGGTGAAAGGAAGGTTGAAAGGAAGGGTGAAAGGAAGGGTGAAAGGAAGGGTGAAAGGAAGGGTGAAAGGAAGGGTGAAAGGAAGGGTAAAAGGAAGGGTGAACAGCAGGATAAAAAGAAGGTTGAAAGGAAGGGTGAAAGGAAGGGTGAAAGGAAGGGTGAACAGCAGGATAAAAAGAAGGTTGAAAGGAAGGGTGAAAGGAAGGGTGAACATCAGGATAAAAAGAAGGTTGAAAGGAAGGGTGAAAGGAAGGGTGAACAGCAGGATAAAAAGAAGGTTGAAAGGAAGGGTGAAAGGAAGGGTGAACAGCAGGATAAAAAGAAGGTTGAAAAGAAAGGGGAATGAAAAGGTTAATCGCACACATTTAACAGTTCGGTCCTTGTCCCAGAAAGTTGTCACTTTTATTCTTTACTTGACCAATTAAATTAAACATCATTTTTCATTTTTTTTAATACATTTTTTTCTTGGTGTATATATTTGTTTAAATGAAACAGTAGAGAAAGACAACTCTACGAGTTTAAAGATTGTCCAGAGCGCCGAATTTTTTTTTGTGCATCCCTCTAACGGTTGATGTGCACGCCACTAAAAAACCCGTATTAAGAAAAAAATTTAAGTTTAAAATCTATAATAATAACTATTAGTCATCGGATCATAATTACCAATCATACCATAATTACCATAAAATCTAGTAGAGAATAAGCAAAAACTTAAAAAATATATATCTTATTTTTTTTAGTAAATCTTATAAATCATATTAATATCATTCATTTTATGACTACATTACACTGGGGGCATTATTTTCTAAAGCTTTTTAACGATACCTAAATCTGTATTTTGTACCGTTTTGTGAGATGTCCCAAAACATTGTTGATAAAAAATAACTCTCAAATTTCCCTATGTAAATATTCCTTAAGTAATAAATAGGTCCGGTGGGTGATATAAAAATAAAAGAAATTTTAGTAAAAAGTTATGGAAACATGCATCTGTTTTGAACCATTAAAAATAGCGTTCCATTCAAATGATATGGCTTTAGAATTAAAAATAATTAAAAGCATTAATAATACTGCCTCCAAATTCAAGAACTCTTGGCTTGTTTGCAACAAATATTTTAATATTTCCTCATTCGAAACCTGAGCTGGGAACTTTTGAATGGTGGATATCGGGATTAAGGCTTAATCCACTCTTTTTCTTAATCTCCAGATTAGCATAATTTTGCAAGATTATCTTAAAAGTGGATGAAAAACGATAAAATTCAAATTAATATTTAATCATCTGAGAAACTGTAGCAGCCAATCAGAGAAAAGCGGACAACCAATGAGAGAACAGAAATATTCTCATTGGTGAAAACGATTAACGGATATCCAAGGAGAGAGAAAAGAGTGGATTAAGGCCTAAAATGAAAAGTTTCCACAGTGGATATTTGGATCAAGAAGTCAGGATTAAAGTTTATCCATTCTAAAGTTTTCAGCTCTGGTCCAGGAAGTCGGAGTGCATGGTACATCCTGGCCAGGTTGTACAGCCTCCCGCTCGCAACCGAGAGACTGAAATGGATTTTAAATGAAACCCCGCAAAAAAATATTGTAAATATGATTAAGGTACAAGAAAGAATTTGAGAAATTATGAGAAAATGGACCAATTGTAACATTTTCAAATGTCAATTGATAAGAAAAAAAATCTGAATATTTATGTGGAATTTAATATATTAGAGCCTACCTGTGAGGCTGTGACTCTATAAGGGTGCACAGGATATATGTCTGCAGACTGGAAGGATCATAGGAAGAGTCTGTAAAAGGAAGAAATAAGTCTGCAGCCTGGAAGGATCTAGAAAGATTCTGTAAAAGGAAGATATATGTCTGGAGCCTGGAAGGATCTGGAAAGATTCTGTAAAAGGAAGATATATGTCTGCAGACTGGAAGGATCTGGAAAGATTCTGTAAAAGGAAGAAATATGTCTGCAGACTGAAAGGTTCTAGGAAGATTCCGGAGAATGAAGAAATATGTTTGAAGCCTGGAAGGTTCTAGAAAGATTCTGTAAAAGGAAGAAATATTTTTGCAGACTGGGAGGATCTAGAAAGATTCTAAAGAAGGAAGAAATATATCTGAAGCCTGGAAGGATCTAGAAAGATTCTGTAAAAGGAAGAAATATGTCTGCAGACTGGAAAGATCAAGAAAGATTCTTTAAAAAGAAGAAATATGTCTGCAGACTGGAAAGATCTAAAAAGATTCGCAAGGAAGAAATATATCTGCAGACTGGAAGGATCTAGAAAAATTCTGTAAAAGGAAGAAATAAGTCTGAAGCCTGGAAGGATCTAGAAAGATTTTGTAAAAGGAAGAAATATGTCTGCAGACTGGAAGGATCTAGAAAGATTCTGTAAAAGAAAGAAATATGTCTGCAGACTGGAAGGATCTAGAAAGATTTTGTAAAAGAAAGCAAACATTTCTGAAGCCTGGAAGGATCTAGAAAGATTTTGTAAAAGGAAGAAATATGTCTGAAGCCTTGAAGGTTTAAGAAAGATTCTGTAAAAGGAAGAAATAAGTCTGAAGACATGGGAGGATCTAGAAAGATTCTATAAAAGGAAGAAATATGTCTGCAGACTGGAAAGATCAAGAAAGATTCTTTAAAAAGAAGAAATATGTCTGCAGACTGGAAGGATCTAGAAAAATTCTGTAAAAGGAAGAAATAAGTCTGAAGCCTGGAAGGATCTAGAAAGATTCTGTAAAAGGAAGAAATATGTCTGCAGACTGGAAGGATCTAGAAAGATTCTGTAAAAGAAAGAAATATGTCTGCAGACTGGAAGGATCTAGAAAGATTCTGTAAAAGCAAGAAATATGTCTGCAGACTGGAAGGATTTAGAAAAATTCTGCATAAGGAAGAAATATTTCTGACGACTGGAAGAATCTAGAAAGATTTTATAAAAGGAAGAAATATTTCTGAAGCCTGGAAGGATCTAGAACGATTCTGTATAAGGAAGAAATATGTCTGTAGACTGGAAGGTTCTAGAATGATTTTGTAAAAGAAAGCAAATATTTCTGAAGACTGGATGGATCTAGAAAGATTTTGTAAAAGGAAGAAATATGTCTGATATCTGAAATTAAATCTGACCACGGCTACACAGACCACATGGTTACAATAGGAAAACAAGTAGATTAAGATTACAAGGTTAGATATTTTATACCCTACCCCCTCCAAACACCAAACTAAATCCCGCAATCTAAATTATGAAATAAAAAGAGTCGCTAATTTGGCAGCTAAAGGTGGATAGCTGAAAATTCAGCAACAAAAAAATCGCTTATTTGACAGTTAGCAAACATTTGCTGCAGAGTAAGCAAATTTTTTATTTTGTAATTTAGAGATTTAGAGTGTATCCCCCCCCCATCCAAGTAAAATGTAAATGTTTATTGTCACTTCCTTTCAATAAACCAAATACAAGAACACTCACTTTAAATATATCTAATTCATGCAGTTTCTTTCTGGTTGCGGCGTTGAGAGGATCTCTCTTAGCAGCTCCTGGTTCCAAAGTTAGGAAGAGCAATACATAGAGTTGCTCATGACTTATCCTACAGGGGAGAAGCAAAACATAGGATTTAGATTTTGTGGATTTTCTCTCTCTCTCTCTTACCATCTCTCTTACCGTCTCTCCTGCTAGCAAGCAAGAAAAATAGAAACTCAAAAAGTATAACCCATGATAGATACACAATGATACCAGTTTTTTACTCAGCCGGCCGACTAAACTGCTGAGGATGATTCAACCTGATGGGGCTTTAAAGCTTACAACTCCCCATTTTGTATAAGCGGTGTAGTTATGTTTTTTTTTAATTCCACTTAATTGGAAAGACCTTAAAATGAAGGAAAGCAAGAAAATACAAGAACAATCCCTTTAAATATATCAAATACAAGAATAATCCCTATAAATATATCAAATACAAGAACATTCCCTTTAAATATATCAAATACAAGAACACTCCCTTTAAAAATATCAAATACAAGAACACTCCCTTTAAAAATATCAAATAAAAGAACGCGCCCTTTAAAAATATCAAATAAAAGAAATTATTTTGTTGGAACTAATTATGCCCACCTATACTTCTATTGTGACAACTACAAAAGGCTTCTTAACTCACTAAATAGGAAAATTTAAAAAAAGAAAATCTGAAGAAAAAACTTTCTGGAAAAAAAATCTCAGAAGATACGTTCAATTTAAACGACACTCTCTAAACCTTTGTCTGCTCAAGGATAAAAGAGCTTTCCTTATAGTTCTTCCTGAAAATTGATTAATTTTAATTCTGTTTTCTATATTGAAAGTGATAAAGTGAAAGAGATAATAATGAGATTGTCAGAATTTTGTTGTCGCTAGGTGTTGTTGGAGTCTCTTCCACGTGGAACTCCAGAAGCATCGAGAGCAGAGAGGCGACCAAACGGCTGGACCGAATTGGCTGAATTTTTTCAAGGAACATTAGGGGTATCCCGGGGGCCGGGAGTAACAAAGGAAAAAAATAAAAAGTTTTTTCCAAAATTTTTTCAGCCAGTTGTATAAAACAAGTGAAAAATATTATAAAATATCAAGTATGCAAATGCGTCGGTAAAAAATTCGATGATCTTCGGCATGAGTCGTGTTTAACAATTTTCTTGTATAGACTCAACGAGGGGGGTAAGTGCAGAAGTCCTTTATGAGTAATCAACGCCACCCAAACGTGTAAGATTAGAAACAATCAACATCGAATATTTTTTGACATTTTCCCCTTTAATTTTTCGCGAACACTCCCTTTAAGCGTAATTTTTAATTTGAAACTCTCCTTTTAGGGACAAGTATGAACACTTTTCTTTAAAAAAACGAGCCAAATATATGTTTTATGTAAAGTTAACAACATAGAAAAGAAAATAAACCTTTTAACTATGAAAGGAAACCTCTTTCAATACTTAAATACTAGAGCAATCACTTTAAAAATATGAAAACTAAAAATTCCGGCTACTTCAAACATATGCGTAAAAAACATCCATGTTGATGGTTTGAACAATTTTTGTTTACAAACTAATTTTAAACTTTAAAATGGAAGTTGCTCCTTTTTGACACACTTGATATATTTTCAAAGGTGATGTAGAAATAATTTAATTCATTTCCTTTAAAGTAAAATTTTTGATAGGAAAGACAAAAAGTATAAAAAAATACATTTAAATGAATACCTTGAACAAATATTTCTGTAAAAACTCTCAAAAACCTCAAAAAAATTGAGTCTCTGCCAGAAACTCATCGCTCAATGCCCATATCTTTACAACCAGATGGTGTAAATATTAGATACATTTATAGTTTGAAATATCTAAGGTCATGGGTTATTATTATCCCCGTGAGAGTTCAAGACCCATGCTATTTACTAATATTTACAAATATTTTTCGATTATCATTTTAATCTATCAACATTTTAAACGTAGAAACTTTTGAATTTTAAAATTCTTTTGATCAGGAATTTAATAAAAAACTTTTAACTTGGCGTTTCCTTAATAAAAATTCATATATTTTATAAATATAGGTTAAGTTAAAAATATCTTCAAATTAAGTTGAAATATTTCATCGAACATGTACAATATATTTTGCACTGCAACAAAATTATGCAGCTAGTATCTCTAATTAACGAATACGCCGAGATGCTCGTTTTTCAATATTTCAAAAATACTTATAAAATACTTATTCTGGAAACAATGTGATATTGAAAGAAATATTAACAAAATATGTTATAAAATTTTATATTGTATTAATTCTTTTTTAAATTTGTCAGGCCTTACATTGAATTGAGTATTCATGTTTGTACATTAATTCATTCATTAAATAACTAGCTGAAGTGCACGGCGTTGCCTCTGCAATAAAAAATTTAATTTTGAAAGAAAAAAAAATATTTTTTTAAGTCAGATATTTGAAGAAAAAAAATTCGAAATTTTTCAAGCCTTTGTTACTCCCAGAGTACCATGGGTTTCCTCAAAAAACTTCAGCTTATTCGGAACAGCCGTTTAGCCAGCTATAGCTAACATTTAAACAAACAAATATATACATAGACAAAGAGCTTTATTATATACTAGCCTTATAGGGCGCTTCGCGCCCATCTTCTAAATTAATTTTGAACATGATCTCTTTGTGTACATCGTAAAACAAAACAAAAATAATTCGCGGATTTTCACAAAAAATTACGTGGATTTTCAAAATTTTCAAAAATTTAATGAAGATCGAATTTTGATGTAGACAAATATTTGAAATTTTGATCATTCATAAACCTTCCCTGGGACTCCGTGAGGTCCCACAAAAAATTAGGGCCCGATCGGTTTAGCCGTTTTGACGTTTATTGGATACAAACAAACAAACAGACACCCAAGCCAAATTTATATATAGATACTATGGGATTCATTTGATACTATTCAGATGTTTTTTACGTCGTGTAATTGCTATAAGTAAAGTCGCAAACCCAGTTTTTTTTTCTCAAAATATCACGAGGCAAATTCTTCAATAACCCTGATAGAAGACGAAATAAATATTTTATTGAAACTAATGAAGGGCGGTTATGCTTATCCATCATAAATATGATTAAAGTCTAGGAATATAGATGATATGTATATGAAATATAAGTATATGTACCAAGAAAAAAAAATATTTTACATTTTTTAGTTTAATCTATATTTATATTTACGACATGTCAAGATTAAATTCCTGATCAAAAGAATTTAAAAATAATATTCTAAAAAAAAGCGATTTTTAAAGATTACAAAGTTGAAACGAAAGAAAAGAGATTTACGTCATCGGTTATTTTTTGAAACTACCCTTTGTTTGGTTTGGAAACTCTGGTTTCCACTTTCCATTTTTCCCTTAAAGAACTGCTAGCTTGGGAAGCCAGCTTTGCCTAAAAACTAAACTTTCTCTATTAAGGTCAACCTACTCAAGATAAAATTTGAGTTATGATCGGACAAACTAACAAACAGACACCCAGACAGAGACTACAACTTTAAATATTTATATTTATTATACAAATATTACAATTATTATGTATCATGTATGTACTAGCAGAAAGGCCCGGCGTTGCCCGTGGATAAAAAAAATTCTTGAAAAAAAATGAAACAAAAATTTAAAAAAAAACGTTTTTTTAGCCTATAACACCCCCAGGCCACCCATGAGTGTCCACAACAAATTTCAGCCCAATCGGTCCAGCCGTTTGTCTAAAGCCGGATATATATATATATAATGTGAAGACTCTCATGTGTTACTGCAGTTTCCTTAGTTATTTTTTATTAAGTAAAGTTTTTGAAATTGTCAATTAATTTCTTGAAAATCCGTTAAAAAAAATTAGAAAATCCATAATATTTGTCGTAAAACATCAGTTAACCCATGTTTATTGACTGATGAGGATCGAGAGATCTGAAACAATTTGTATTAATAAATATGAAAACTGAGAAGCTGTTCTGATTATTGCTTTATAGCTATATAAATATATATACATATATATAAATATAAAAAATACGAATGTCTTGTTTTATTATATAGATTATGTATTTATCTTTAACTTTTAAAATTTCCTATATTTACCCCTAAATATATTTGATCAAGTTCTGCAGATTTTGTCAAGTTTTCTAAATGTGTTCATCGTAATTCAGTTTATAAAGTTCACCAGACTTCTCGTTTCCCTTTACTCTTGTTTATTTAACAAATATCTAAAATGTGAAATATTTCAAAATTGTTAAAATATCAGGGTCTACGGCTACAAAAAAGTAAACGCGATTTAATGTGGTTAAACCGCGTTACAAACTTCAAATATTACATGGTTTTTAAAATCTATTAATATAGCTCTCTGGATCTCTGTGTTTGTCTCCAGTTTACATATTGAGAACATATAATATATACGACACGTAAAATCGGAAAATCTTATCTTTTTGTTTTTGGTTTCATTGCAGGCCTTAATACTAAAACTTTCAGAGAAAATTTAAAGAATTTATTTATTTCTAACTAATATGAACACCCCTACTCTAATCCCCCAAGTATCGAATAAATTGAACACCCCTACTCTAGTCCCCCTCTACTGAATAATATGAACACCCCTACTCTACTCCCCCTCTACTGATTAATATGAACACCCCTACTCTATTCCCCCCTCTATCGAATAATATGAACACCCCTACTCTACTCCCCCTCTACTGAATAATATGAACACCCCTACTCTACTCCCCCTCTACTGATTAATATGAACACCCCTACTCTAGTCACCATGATGAGTTTCTGGTGACCTGGAAATATATAGATTATTCTTCAAATAAAGGAAGAGAAGAAGATGTTGCTTTGTTAATGAGAAGGGTGCAGCTGGTCCTGCAGTCATAAACTGGGTTTAAAGTTGGAATTTTATAATTCGACCTATTTCTCCTAAATTCAATCTTAAATTAAAAATTTGTTTATTAAAAATTATAATCTGTATAAACGTTCCTAAAGTAGTAATCTCTGTTTGTTTGACCCATTATATCAAAGGAATTCCTTAACCGATTTGCTTCAAATTCTGATTAGCGTTGACTTTTATAGCGAAAGTTACGTTCCCATGGGCAAAGCTGGGTTCCCAAGACAGTTTATATAATAAAGCTCTTCGCTCATATATAAATATATAAGCTATAGATAGCTGGTCAAACGGCAAGACCAAAGTGGCTGAATAATAAAAATAAAACATTTGGTAATATGTTTAAAAAATTCCACGGGCAACGCCGGGCACTTTAGAGTTTGTTATAAAAATGAAGTTTAGGTAAAAAATATTTTTGTCATCGAAACAAAATTTCGAGTCATAAAAACAACCTTTTTCAAACAAAAAAATTAATCTCACTAAGTCTTAAGTCTTCTTAAGGCTCAGAAAGTCACATTTTCAAAACCTTGCAATTGGATCGTTTTTCCGTTTTTTTTGCCGATATTTTCTTTTTTCGGATTCAAAAATTGGCATAACAAGAGAAGCAAATGTTTTCTAAACTTTTTATTCTGAACATTTTGCCTTAATTCTTTAAATATGTCAAAATTTTACCATGACAGAAGATATATGGAAAAAACCACCCAAAAGCGATCCAAAAACGAACGCGTTATAACGATCGTTTTTGGATCGTTTTTGCAATTTTTATTTTTGTAGGATAAAGATCTGGCAAAAAAAAAAACAAAAAAAAAGTTTTATTGAATTTTTTCTAAAAACGATCCAAAACGATTAACAACACTACAGTTGTACATTCAACAAATTTTTGCTTGTGATTTGATTGAAAGTTTTTAGAATGAAAAAGAAAGTTTAAACGTTTACAAGGAAATCTGTAAAACTAGTTGGGGGGGGGGGGAGGGGGTTGTTTAATGTTGTGAAAGGGCACCAGCTGTGAATTGTGATGAATATGAAAACTTGATTTTTATTTTAAATCATCAAAATATTTCAACATAGTCAAATGTTCTAAGTGTGGTTTTGAGAAACTAAGTTGAGTGGGTCGACTTTTATAGCGAAAATTTAGTTTCCCGGTAAAATTGTTCAAGTGCGGGTAAACGGCGGGAGTAACCTTTAGTAGCCTGGGCCACGCTGGTTTCCCAAGCTAGTATCTATATATATAAAGTTTGTATGTCTGTTAGTCCGATCATAACAAAGGAACCCCTTGACCGATATGCCTCAAATTTTGATTGGGAAATTCAGGACACCCACGGGAATGTTCTTAGCTGGGATTTCAGATTCTAAATTGAGTGGGGCAACTTTAATAGCGAAAATTTAGTTTCCTGGTAGAATGTGATGGGAGTAGCTTTGCACTGGTTACACGGCATGAGTAACTTTTATTAACCTGGGTTCCCAAGCAAAGATGGAAATTTCCGATTCACAACGGTACCCTTGAAACCTTAATCTGATCGAAAGTGTGGAAGATAACGAGGTTTTCTGACTTAAAAAGAGTATATTTTTCTGCGAGTTTCTCTGTTGCTTCTTATTGCCAAGAAATGTGCAAGTCATTCTCGCAGAGAAAACGAAAACTAATATAAACACTTAAAATAAACAGAAACATTGAGATATATATAACTTATACTTAATCAGACAAAGCTTTAAAGGGTACCATTGTAAATCGGGCATCGCTTACATTCCCTTTAATCTTAGGAATTAAACTTTTCCTAGATTTTTCTTTTTTTGAAAAAGGACTGATTACTTGTCACAAACTTAAATTTTCCAAACCCTATATTTTTGCAACCTGATCATGTAATCAAATTCTTAGCATGAATCAAGTAAACCTATTTTTTGGCACATTTTTCAACCTCATCCGCAATGGTTTCATGCTTAAAATATGTTCATTCGGTTCAGTTCTTCTTATGATTTAAGTTCCATTCAGACAAACAAGACAAATGTATTCATTATTCTGAACATAATATGTCTTCTAATTGAATGAAGGCAGAACTTGCAGAGCTGATGTTTGTCTAGAGAATAAATAGATAAACTCAGTAATCTTCATATATATATATGTACTTCGTGATTATGTACAGGGTAAGAAAAAAGTGTGATTATTTTCATCTTCTTAAATACTATTTTTTTCCTGTGAAATTCTCATAACTTGTATTTTTCCCGTTTGTTTTATAGAATTATTTTCACTTTTGTAACTCACATGGCTCCATAAAAATCCACGAAATTTTTTTTTCTCATCAAAATTAAGCGAGCAGAGAATAGATTAATAGATTATTTCTATCAAATTCTAAAATTTGATGAAGATCGGGTAAACCAATTCAGAGATATTTTTCTAGTATCTCGAAAACTTGAATGAAATCGATACAATTTATTGTTCAGTTTGCGTAGAACAGGCTCTGTCTGTCTTGTAATAATACCCGTCCTTCCAATATCACTTCTTATCCTTCCAGATAAAACTATTTTTTAAGAATCGGGCCACGTTAGGGCATAAATGAAATATTGAATATTTGTAAATCGAAAAAAAATGTTTTAGTTGAATTCAAGTTTTCAAGTTTATTGTTCATAGAAAAGTTCAACTTTTTACAGATATTCCTGTTTTATAATGCCTTAAATAATTCTAAGTTTATTGAACTTTTTTGTTAATTATAGTGAAAACCATAAGAATTCTCTGGATGGTTCCAAATATTTGGCTATTTATTTCATATCACGAAGATTAGCCTAACGGAGACAGAAGAGATTTAAGTTTTACTTAAATAAAGTTTGACATCATGCTTATGTGTTTAAAGACTCCAACATGATGTACTCACATTGCAGTACTTTAGTCTATCCATATTTTATGCCCTAGCGTGGCCAGATTTATAAAAATAGTTTTAACTTAGAGAATTGGAAACTTTAAAGCACATAATATTCGAAGGACAAGGATTTCGAGGCATGACTTAAAGGAGAAAATGAGGAGAATGTGGCTTGGACGAGAAAATACTGTGACAGGCCTCCCCCCCTCGAAGGGGAGCAGGAAACTGGAAACTACATAGTGATGAAAACTGGTCACCAAATTTTAAAGTCGGCTTACTTCCTGACGAAAATGCTTTTCTTGACAATCGACTAACAAAGTCAGCAGACAATTGAATCAGTAACGTTTAAAAAAAGGAGGGGGGGGGGGGTTGTGGACTGTTGATAAGGGTTAACATGTCGATTAACGAATCGTTAAAAGGCAAATGTCGAGTTTTAGACACATCTAGGGGGTTGTGATGTGCTTTCATAAATATAGTTGGTTCATTTTTGCCTACATTTTCATTCGAGGTTAAAATTTTGCCCACTGACAATTTTGATCCTGATAAAAGATAAATGCAAAAAACGATCGAAAAACGATGCAAATACGAACGCTTTGTAACGAATAGGTTAGTTTTCATATTTTTTCAGATCAAAGATATTTTACAGGATGAAAAAAAGTAAAATATAATTAAAGTTTTGAAATCTTGACAGGTTTTTTTTTAAACGATCCCAACGCGATCGATGAACAACACTATTGTAGGGGGACAGGTTCAGTTGTGGTTAGGGGGGGGGGGGGTGCTGATGGAGTAGAGGAAGAATGCTAGCCTATTGCTGGGCATACAGACAAATTATGATAAAGTGGAGATATTATAATATATATATATATATATATATATATATATATTACGTAATCAGTGTAAGCTGTAGAACACTCTATGTAGATATATTCTGCATTAAGTAAATTGTTATTCACAAATTTGTAGCGTTGGGCACCTACATAAATAAGATATTTATTTTGAAACCTGTCTGTTTTTGAACTACAGGTTTAACCACAAAGCATGAGACGGCAAAGACGACCTACAAATCTTTAAATATGAATATGACGATCCCAAAGCTAAATTTAGTCTTCTGTCCTGAATATCTTCTTTTTTGTTTTATTAATTTTTTTGTTTTTGAAATAAACAAGGACTGTTGCAAAGAGTCATGAATCTAAGGATATAGACAATATAAATTCTACATTGTCGTCTCTGAAGTCTCATCCTTTGTTGGTAACCCTGTTGCATAACAAATAGACCCAACAAGTGATAGGGTTTCCATCGAAAAGGAAAAAATCGTTTCGCGACCAATTCGCATAATTTTTGCACTTCGTTCGCTCGCGAAAAATGAGAAAAATTTCGCATTTCTCTCGAAATTTTGCTTCAATCTGTTTCGCAAAAAAACAGAATGTTAAAAAATAAATGAAAAATTTTAACGGAAAAGTTGCGAACATATATCAAAAAAGGCAACTTTTGAGAATACAGGGCTTATTTTCAAAGAGGGATTCATCCGCGTGTCTAACTGATGGATCAACACAAAATATAAATATAGATTTAAGAAGGACTAGGAGACATCAGACATTTCGCGAAATTTTCACATTTTACGAAAATATTTTCGCACTTTCGCGAAATTAAACTACATTTATTTTCGCGAAAAAGCTTGCAAACTGCGACCGAAAACTTCGCGAAACGTTTCGCTCGCTGGAAACCCTAGGCAAGACCAATAACTTTGTTAGTTTTTTCTAAAACTTTCGGACTTTTAGCAGGCACCCCAAAGTACTATTAAAACATTCGGAAAAAAAACTTACAAAAACAAATGTTTTTTTTAGCTAGTATCTTTTCTCAGGGTTTAATTTTGGTATGGCATAAGAAAGGCAACTGTTTGAAGAAAACCATTTAGAAAATTTGTACATTTTTCAGATTTTTGTAGAAACCCGTTTCAAAAAAAAAATTTAAAAATAAAACGTGATTTTCTGTTGTTTATTTTAAAAAATATCCGTTTGTTCACAATTACAAATCCTTGCCATCTTTAGTTCTGTTCTTGTAAGCTTGGTTCTCAAAAATGCACATTTTATTTAAGATACGGATTGGAATAGTAAAGTTACTCGGAAATAGTTGACAGTGCTACCATAAGGATATCGCTGTTCCCGTTGCACAGACATTTGTAGGTCGGATAAACACTTTTTGTAGATCGGATGCACAACTTTTGTAGGTCGGATGCACAACTTTTGTGTCTCGGATGCACTGCAGTTTTGTAGGCCGGACTCACAACTTTTATAGGTCGGATGGACACATTTTGTAGGTCGGATGTTAGGTTTGTTTAAGTCTGGGCCGAGAGCTGCGGCCATATTACCAAATTAACAATGTGATAGCCGAATTGTGGGGTTAGGCCTGCAGTTAACACAATTTCTGGGCCGAGCGCTGCTGCTATGACGAGGGAGGGAAGGCCAAGCAGCCATGAACCCCGTGGAAAAGTCTCCGAAACCCTGCAGAAACAGTCTCCGAACCCCTATTTCTTTAACTTGATTATTATATTTATTGAGTCCATATGTCGAGAAGATTGGAAAATTATTGCTAATTTACAAGTAATATTTATATTTGATAACGTTTTTTTCAAAAAACCTCCTCCACGGGGTTCGGAGACCATTCCACAGGGTTCGGAGATTTTCCACGGGGTTCATGGCTTCTTGGCCTTCCCTCCCTACTATGACAGGCTTTAGGGATGAACGCGGCGGCCACATTTTTCAAATTAACAAAAGTGACCCGATCTGTAGGGTTATGTAGACAATTTCTGGACCGAGCGCTGCGAATAAGACAGACCATGGGGCCGAACGCTGCGGCCACAGTTATCAAATTGATAAGTCATAGCCGATATGTGAGGTTAGGTTTGGTTAAGACAATTTCTGGGCCGAACACTGCGGCTGTTTAATAACTGTGCATCTTTCCATACATGTGTCATCTGACCTGTGCATCCGACCTACAAAAGTTGTGCATCCGACTTACAAAAGTTGTGAATCAGACTTACAAAAGTTGTGCATCCGACCTACAAGGTTGTACATCTGAACTACAAATTCAGTGCATCCAACCTACATTTAATAGTGCTATCTATAGGTATAACCAAAGTCACATTATGGGTATTGGTTACGTCCGCAAGAGCACTTTAGATAGATAGATACGACCTACGGTAGCACAACTAAGAAATTAGCCTTAAGGAATTCCTTTTCTTTTTAATTTATTTGTCAGTAATTTATTTTATAATCATTTTCTCCGGACATATGTACAGCATTTAACTGAAGTCCTGTATTCCTTCATCCGCTCTGGCCTGTATTCGATGTTTTTCTTTACACTTTTGCGAATTATCTAGGCTTAAGAAAATCCTTTTATTGGAAATAATTCTGTTTTCCCCCCTTGTAAACCCTTGAAATAAATAGTAATCTAACCAGGATGTGTTCAAGCTGTATTCCTGTTCCTACCCCCTGGTAAACCTATGAAATAAACTCTTATCTAACCAGGATGTATTGAACCAGTATTTCTTTTTCTACCCCCTGGTAAACCCCTGAAATAAATAGTAATCTAACCAGGATGTATTCAACCAGTATTTCTGTTTCTACCCCTGGTAAACCCCTGAAATAAACACTAATCTAACCAGGGTGTATTCATCCAGTACTTGTTTCTACCCACTGGTAAACCCTTCAAAAAGTCAGTAATCTAACCAGGGTGTACGACGATCTTCATGACACCTCTATATTCTCATGTTTGTTGGGACACCCTGAATGTAAAAACTTTAGTTTATTTTTAAAATATGAAACTTAAATTTTAAGGAAAATAACTATCCCCCGAATCTAAACCTATCCATTATTACGAGGAAGACCAAAATATTTAATGTAAACAAAAATAACTATTTAAAATTGTTTATTGAGAATGTGTTTCATATTTATCTATACTCGACTACACATTAAACTTTAAACCACCTTCACTCAGCTCCTGAAATAAACAAATATGTTACATGATGGAAACATTTTTAACATAGGCTTGAATTTAAAGGGACTGTTCACGTAGTATTAATTGACCCTATAGCATGTCCTATCAGATTCACAACAGTAACGTAAAGTCATTTATCTGTGTAACAATTTTTTATCATAAAAAAGTTTTTATCGCAAAAACGTTTTGAAATCTGACAGTCTCTACAGCAAAATCCTTTAAACAGGAATATCTCGTCCATCCTTCAGAAAAAGGTTTCGAGAGTACCTTTGCTTTGCTTTTTGGGAATAAAACATGTCTATCTCTAAATAGAGATTAACTTGAAATACCGCCAACAGTCCCTATCAAGTCCAATGCACAATAAAAACAATACAGTAAATGAAAAACTGAAAACAAAGATGAGCCCGTGTATGATAATTTTATTTTCTAAAAATGCAGAGTTTAAAGAGTCAAGACCCCAAAACATATCATAAACGAAGAATCTAAAAAAAATGACGCAAATGAAAAATGGTGGGTTTTAGCCTCGACAGAAATGGAGAAGCTTTGGCAATTCAATTTTGACAAAAAAATTCTACAAGTACTTTCTCATAAAAAAAATAAGGAGGTTATTCATTTATATACCACCAGATTAAGTGCCCGTCGTTGCCCGTGGAATTTTTTAAAAATCGAATTTCAAAGAAAAAAACCATTTCTGAAAAATGAAATTTGATTTTTTTAGTAGCCTAAGTAACCCCCAGGGTACTCAAGAGTGCCCTCAAAAGAGTCAGCCCATTCGGTCCAGCCGTTTAGGCCAGTTATAGCTAACACACATACAAACAAATATATTTATATATGAGGGAAGAGCTTTATTAAATAGATTTAATCATGGTACAGCACATCCTTTCTTAATAAAATGATGTTTCCTATTAAAATACATTTTTCTCACCTTTGTTTACCAGTGATACTTGGCATTGGTGTGGTGGGAGATACCGCTGTAGTTCAGACAGTAGAACAGAGCAGACCAGGCAACAGTCAACTAAATATTAACTTGTAAAACCTGTGACAAGGATCCATAAAGATATAAATTCAGATCTAAATATTTCTTTACGATTTACTGATTTTTATCTAAAGAAGAATAAATACTTGTTCTTCTTTTTTTCGCTAACATTGTTCACTGAACCATTTAAAGATAATAAAGTTAAAATAATCTACTTTTTTAAAAACAGATATAGGCCTGAACGCAACAGTTATCTTTACAGTTTCTGGACGATATTTTTCCCCATAGATCCAGATCTGTGGATCCGCATATTGCTGCGGCGGATCCGGATCCAGGAAGCAAAAATATTGGGGATCCGGATCCCTGTTCATAAAAAACTTTGAGCAATTAAAAAGAAAGTTTTTAACACATTTTCAAGTTATAAATACAATTATAGGTTTGAGCGCCCCGGTTATTTTTACAGTTTCTGGTCGATATTTTGCTCCTTGGATCCAGATCTAGGAAGCAAATATATTGGGGATCCGGATCCTAAGCCTGTTCATAAAAAAACTTTGAGCAATTAAAATTTCAAGTTTATAAATACAATTTCTTAGCTTGAAGAAACGTCAAGTGATTTGTGTACCATTAAACCGGGTGGAATTGTTAATACCGTTTGGTTAAATATGGGCTTTGGGATATTTTTAAGGATAAGGATAAAAGAAGATACAATGTTGCTGATCCAATGGATCCAGATCCTATAAGCTAACAGTACGGTGGTGGAAAACCGACTCTACCTGAAGAACAGGGGTGATACCGCTGTACTTGGGGAGAACGTACTTGTGGTTCCATCTCCAATAAGCCCTGAACACACAAGTCTTTTAAAAATACTGAAATTTGAGGATTTAAAATAAATTTCATGAAGTAACTCTTCGTACCGATTTTAAAGATTTTTAAATGTTCGTTAAATCAGACCTGATGTTGGTAATCCAACCCAGCGTTCAGAACGGAAATAATTTAGCTAACCAAATCTATTTTAACAACCTTTGACATAATCCTACCTGCTGACAGCTCTACCCATAGCAACAGGGGAAGGATTTCTCCTGGCCAACCAAGCTGGGAGCTGGTAGAGCTTAACCTATTCAGAGATAACATGTGAACAATATTTTATTGGATTTCAAAATAATTTTGTAAAACTTGAGATTGTAAGCGTTGTTTAAAATGACCCGCATTGTAAATATGACAATGGCTCACTCCTTAATACCTTTGTCTGAATAATATTGTGAAAGATGCTGTCATTTTTCTAGATTTAAAAGTGAATAAATCTGACGATTCCTGTATGTTTTCCAGCACTAGAAAGTTCATTTTGAAGAGAGTCCCGATTGAAAATAATCAGTTTTCGAAATTTTTATAACTAATTCATACATGATCGTTTTTAACCCTAGCCCGTGTGGCTATTTCTGTCTAACAGATGGGGGGGGGGGGGGGCTGTTTCCACCCCTATGATTTTGCCCTTAGAGTTGAAATACAGGGTGGCCAAAACTTTTTTGAAAAAATCCGTACATTTTCAGAAGAAATCCGTACAATTTTCGAAAAAAATTCGTACAATCCGTACAATTTTCGAAAAAAAATCCGTACAATCCGTACATTTTTTTAAAAAAAGTCCGTACATTTTTTGAAAAATCCGTACAATCCGTACAATTTTCGAAAAAAAAAATCCGTACAATCCGTACATTTTTTTGAAAAAAGTCCGTACATTTTTTGAAAAATCCGTACAATCCGTACAATTTTCGAAAAAAAAAATCCGTACAATCCGTACATTTTTTTGAAAAAAGTCCGTACATTTTTTGAAAAATCCGTACAATCCGTACAATCCGTACATTTTGGCCACCCTGTATTTGAATGCTTGGATGAGAACCCGGAAATAATGAAAAAATGAGATTAACTGAAGAAACTCAACTTAAACTCAATTTTAAAATCCATTTATCTTTGCAACCTGAAAACCTTTGGTTTTTTAAACGAAGCCTAATTAATCTGGAAGAATTCACAGCTTATAATAACAAAAGTCTACCACATAAGGTTGCAAAGATATTAAACTTAAACATTACTATTAAACACTAGAGAGCTGGAGAACTAGAGAACTTGAAAACTAGAGAACAAGAGAACAAGAGAACTTAGAACTAGAGAAATAGATAACTAGAGAACTAGAGAACTAGAGAGCTAAAGAGCTAGAGAGCTAGAGAGCTAGAGAACTAGATAACTAGAGAACTAGAGAACTAGAGAGTTAGAGAACTAGAGAACTAGAGAACTAGATAACTAAATAACTAGATAACTAGATGACTAGATAACTAGATGACTAGATGACTAGATGACTAGATAACTAGATAACTAGATAACTAGAGAACTAAAGAACTAGAGAACTAGAGAACCCGAGAACAAGAGAACAAGAGAACAAGAGAACCGAACCAGAGAACCAGAAAACTAGAAAACTAGAAAACTAGAGAACTAGAGAACTAGAGAACAAGATAACCAGAGAACTAGAAAACTAGAAAACTAGAAAACTAGAGAACTAGAGAACTAGATAATAGAGAACAAGAGAACTCGACAACTAGAGAACCAGGGAACCAGAGAACTAGAGAACCAGAGAACTAGAGAACCAGAGAACTAGAGAACCAGAGAACCAGAGAACCAGAGAACCAGAGAACTAGAGAACTAATGAACTAATGAACTAGATAATAGAGAACTAGAGAACTAGATAATAGAAAACTAGAGAACTAGAGAACCAGAGAACCAGAGAACCAGAGAGCCAGAGAACCAGAGAACCAGAGAACCAGAGAACCAGAGAACCAGAGAACTAGAGAACAAGAGAACCGGAGAACTCGAGAACTAAAGAGCTTTGATTCTAATTTTTAAAACTGTTTAGATCGGTGATTAGGCCATTTAATAACCAAAAAATTAAGTTATAATTAGAAAGAGTGGAGTGTAGATTTAGGATCTAATATAATTAAAAATAGCGTGGTACAGGGGTTGCACACTTATTAAAAGAAAGTTAATATTAAACTAAAAATGAAAAAATTTACAAATAAACGGAAGAAACCTGAGAGGATGTTCTCAGATCTGATAAAGAGACAAATAGATAGATAAACAGACAGACAGATAGATAGACAGAGAAACAGATAAGACGCATACACATATAGATAAACAGAGAGACAGATAGGATATATAAACAGATAGATATAAAGATAGATAAACTAACATGCAGATAGATATACAGATGGATCGACAGATAGCTAGACATATAGCTAGACAGATAGCTAGACAGATAGATAAACATATTCTCAAATGAACACTTCTGGGATCTCGAACTATGAATGAATTTTGATTGTCAATTGAAACATTCATCAATCTAATATCATTTAGAATGCAGAAAATAAGTTTATTTTGACAAGATTTTTTTTTGAAATTTTCATGAAAAATTTGCTGAAATGAGTGAAAATTAAAAAAACCCGGTGTATTTCCAGGATAAAAATCCGCACAATCCGTGCAATTTGAAAAAAATCCGTACAATCCGTACAATTTTAGGCTTACAAAATAAAAAATCCGTACAATCCGTACATTTTGGCCACCCTGGAAATAGGGGAGTGTGATACATGTCCAGTCCAACTTTTCAAGGCCAACAAATTAAAAAAAACACCAACCAGCCTTTTGACCCTATGCATTAAATTTTTTTTGGCAAAATTTGTTTACAACTTTGAGTTGAAAACTATCAGCCATTTTAAAGTTATTTAGAAAAAACCTCAGGTGGGGGTGGAAAACACCCCCCCTATCGTGATAGGGTTAAGGGTACCGTTGTGAATAAGGAATTGCCAAAATTGCATGAAGGGTGTCGCTTGAAATTACGCTTTTATGAGGGTAATTAACATTTCTCAATTCACTCTACTAGCTGTGTTAGCATTTCTTATCAAATGAGATTTTTTTATTCGACTTTTGAAAATTGCAAAATATATATTAAAAAAAATGAGGATTCGAGAAAAGCAATTAACATTTTAAACCTGGCTCAGAGGAGTATCCTTCTTTCCGTAAAAGATTGCGGGATCATAA
Organism: Eurytemora carolleeae; assembly: GCF_000591075.1. Lineage (NCBI taxonomy): Eukaryota > Metazoa > Arthropoda > Copepoda > Calanoida > Temoridae > Eurytemora > Eurytemora carolleeae. Next base: position 27,916 of record NW_019396362.1, on the reverse strand, counting down.
GGTCCATGAACGGCCTAAAATAAAATATACTAACTGAACTTGGAAAAAGACCATCAAACAGGGGGTAAAACTGAAAATATTTCTAAACGGGAAAATTTTAAAATAGTTTGAACAAAAGCATTTAAAAAAAATTTCCAACCTTGTTATATTCCTTAGGAAGCTGTCCAAGTCCAAGCATTTTGTCTGAAATAATAATATCAAAATAATTTTATGTCACGATAATTAAATCAGCATTAAATGCGAAGCGTCCAAATGGCATCAGGTACGAGGGATTGGTTTGATTTAAAAGCTCCGGGTGGTCTGGAAGGTTGAAGAGGTTTAGGATGGATCCTGGTCAAGGTTCAAGATCTCCTCAACCCTGGATAGATAAGCACGAGAACTCGGAGAAGAGAGGAGAAGATTTTCGTCCAGGATTTCCATGTCCTCTTCAAAATCGTCGGACCAACGATCTACTCGATTGACAGACGAAGAAACCTCCCTATAAACATAATTTTTATTTAAAATATTCATCATTAAACAAAATGATTTAGCTTTATATTTTGACTTTGCCTGAGTTTTTATGTTAATTTGGCAGTGTTCAAAAATAAAAATTAACATTACGTGGAAATCTAGGGATGCAATAATAAATTGAAGACACTAAGGACCGTAATTAAGAATGAGACAAAAAACGGATGGCAAACAAAAACGAAATAAGACATTAAATAAATAAAAATGTTTCCTTGATGTTGAGGAAGTTGAACACGAGTCTGTCTCCTGGTTTAACAAGCTTGTATTGTCAAGTTTACGAACAGGAGAACGTAGTTTGGTCGGAGTTGTTGCGCTATGCTGAACCAGTTCAGGACGTTTTGGATGGACTAAACGCTCATCAGCTTCTCCTGAATCTAATTCTTCTGATGAAGATTTTGGTACCTCTGTTAAACCTCTTTTTCCGGATTCTGACCCGTCTGATGGAAATCTCTTCAGTTTGATTTCTGTTAAAAGGTCATTTCTTTCTCCAGACTCTTCAACCTGACTTCTAACCGTAGATTCTTTGCTACTTTTAGACTCTTCTACGTCAATAATATTTGTCGACTCGGGTTGAGTTTGGTTTCCAGGTTCATCTAGTTCTCTAGGCCTAGTTGAACTACAGAGTATCTCCTCTACACAGGATTGTTGTTTAGAAAGAGCGGGAGGATGGCTGGAACCTGAACATTAAAAGAAACTTTGATAAAAGTGAAATTTATAATTTCACACAGAACATTTAGGTCAGGTCTACTGAACGACGTATATACGTTTTCAAAATAATGTTTTTTTTCAGTTAAAAGGAACTGTTAGAGTAAATTCAAGCGATATTCCATGCATAGATAACGTAGTTTTTCTGACTCAGCAAGTGTTAATTTCAGTGAATTTCTCCATCGTTTCATTTAAGAAAGAGATGCGAAAGTCACTTTACAGAGAAACCACAAACCACAAAAGTCAGGTAAACAAAAACGATATCTTATTCATACTTGATCAGTCAAAGCTTTAAAGGGTATCGTTGTAAATTGGACATCGCCATCTTTGCAGGAAGGTTCACTTAAACTACGCTTACAGTAGCTTTAAGATGGAAACTACCAATTTGCTAAATTCATAAAAAAATCTCGTTATTCGCCAATTTTACTTAAAAATTAAACCAAGGAAAACCTTGAGCTAAGGATCAATTTAAGTATGATCCCTGAGTTATAACTGTTCTAAATATGTTCATAAAAAAGCGGGAAAAAACACAAATAGTTGATTTTAAGGTTCTTTTCACTAGATTTTAATAATCGTAGAAAGAACATAAAAATTTGTTATCAAAATTGTCATTATTTTAGAGAAGTTTTTATTTTGCACGAAAAAATTATTAGTTTAAATAACCTGTAGAATGTGTTTGCATCAAATAATTAGATTCTGATGTTTGAGATCTGAAATCCACAGAATCTCTATTCCCTTGTTTCAACAACTGTTTTATCTCCTGTATATCTGTCTCAAGGGAACAGTTTATAGATCGGCCAGGACTTATTTCACCTTAATAGGATATATTCGATGATACTTAACAGATACAATATAACTACCCCTTGACAGTTAAAATATACTATCTTGCAGGGGAATAAACAGGGTTACCCACAATGAACCAGACTTCAGAGACGACTATTCGGAATTAATACTGCCTGTTTCCTTACATTCATGATTTTCTGCAACAATAAACTTGTTTCGTACGGAAAACTCTTTTAATCTAGAAGTTGTACTTACGTACTTTTATAAATAAATCAAATTTAAAACCGGTCTGACATTAATTCTTGTTAAAGTTCAATTATAAAGAAGAAGTTAAAGTAGACTCTGTATGATTGCAAGTTTCATGTATTTACTTTTGTTCAGAAAATGGAAAGATTTTCACGAGTTATAAATAAACTAGCTTCGGAACCCAGCATCCACCGGAAACTAAACTTCCGGGTCTGTCCTACAGAACGCTTTTTGGATCCCCCCCTCATATCAATTTTGTACATGACAACTTATTTTTCAGCAAATTAATATAATTTAGGGTTAGGTTAAGACGACTTCTGGGCCGAGCGTTGCANGGGGGCCGGCCGGGAAATTGTTCTCTAGGAAAATACTAAACTTCCTCTGTTACAGTCAACTCACTCAGTTAAATTTTTTTACGCAAGCTAAGAACATTCCCGGTTTTTAAACCGAATTACCCCATCAAAATATGAGGCAAATCGGCCGAGGGGGTCGACTGTCAAGGGATATAATCGGACATCCAAACAAACAGAGATTACTAAATTATATATAATCTAAAACCTACCTAGGAACCATGGCAGACGTATCTTGTATCCCGAGATAAGAATGAGAATGAACGCTATCAGTAATAATAATGCTACTAGAACAGGCGCCTAAATTAAGGTTTACGGAAAATGATTGATGAATAAAGGGATAAATCAGATTAGGGGTCTGTTCTATAGTACGCTTCCTCGGGCCGAGTGCTGTGGCAAGGACAATAAAATTTATTATTAAAAAATGAACTAATAATAAATTTGTGCTTGAAAAACCTCACATATCAACTCGACCTGTGGCCGAATTTAAAGAATTTGAGCGGCGCATAATTTAAACCGGGTTTTGGCTCAAACTCTTTAAATTCAGCCACTGATAATTATTTTTCACAATTCTTAAAAATAATAAATCTTTGAACGTCAAAAGTTGAAATGGTGTAATCCTGCAGTACAGACTATATGGACCCCCCCTCCATGAAACAATAACCTGTTAAACCAAATTGTTATACAAGTTTTTGACAGAACTTACCGACAATAGAACAGGAACTCGGGAGTTCACTTCGTTCACCATTTCCGAGAATTCTTTCCCAAACCTGGTAAATATATTCCACCATTTTAATCTTAAAACACTGGATATAAATATATAAATTATATCCTTGTAATTCAGATATAAAGTGTAGAGAGGATGTGTGCTTTTAATCAAAATGAAAGACGTGTAGGTCGAAGAAGAATGGAGGTAATAATGAGGTTTGGTGAATATCAGCTGATAGATCGGCCATAATGGAAAAGAAAGCCCGTCAGCGTAATCAGGGATGACACTATTTTTCGGTAAACATTTTCATAAAAATAATTTTTAACCATATTGTTTTAAAAATGACGATAAAAGTAAGTTTCAGCAAAAAAATCAGAGTATATAATATACAGTAAAAACCAGAAAACTCGCGAACAGGAAGACGACTTTTAGACTCAAGGTAAAAATTGTAAATATAGTTATAATCTTGAACAGCAGAGCATTTCACTCAAAAAGTGAAATGTTAAGTTAATAATACAGCTATATGCTTTGTATTTGTAACGACATCAAAGACAGTAAATAATTGCTTTAATGTTGTTTTCACTTTCCACAGTTTTCTGGTTCTTATAGTTCTGAAAAGGGCATTCAAATAGGATAATATTGCTGAACATATTAAGCTTGGCAATCCAGATTTGTCCATGGAAACTAAGTTTTTTTTTTACAAAAGTTAACCTCCTTATCTTTAAACTGTTAAAAATTCCCGTGGCTCTCCCGAGTTCATTAATCAAATGTTGGGGCAACTAGCCAAGGGGTTCATTAGTTATTATTAGACAGACATACAAACAAACACAGACTACTTCTTTATATATATATATAGATATCAATTCCATAGGAAAAAATGCGTATAAGAAATGAATGTAAGATTGAACTAAGAAATGGGGGATAGGGTTGGTTTACATTACATGTGACGTATTAGGCCAGCCAGTTTTATTGTTAATTAACAAAGCTTGGTAAACAAAATTCGTATTTTGATATTTTAGAGCTCGAAGGAGAGCTGGACCCGGGAATGAAAATACTGCCAACTGAATATTGTTTTTATTTCAGTGTTTAAAAGTAAAGCTTTTTTATAGCAAGAGAAACGACGTTATCTGTCATATTAGTAATCAGATTAATGTTTCAAAGGTACTGTTGTGAATCGGGTATTCAACTCGAGTGATCAGAGTCACTTTCATCATTAGTCTTGTTTTATAGGAACATTGTACCGAAAAGTCTTGATAAAAATACGTTAACTTACACCCTGAGAGGTCTAAAGCAGAGGTTAAGAAGGAGGTCAGTGAATGCCATCAAGGGACTCACCTCATAGAACGGATCCACTAACAAAGCCTGCAAAACAATTATGGATTAACTAAAAAGGACTTATAAGACAAATGAACAGATTACACTTTTTTATAGTGTGACCCATAAGTTGATTCAAATTATTATTATATATAAATTTAGGCCGTAGGGACATGGTAATTTAAAATTTATTTTTACAACGTNGGGGGGAGGGGTTACAGCCCTCCCTAACTTCACTCAGGGGAGGGGGTAATGGACCGCTCTTGGTCCTATCTGTTATTTTAATTAATCTCACTATAACTTTTAGATTTGTTTGTAAATTGTTTCTCTGATATTTAAGTATGTACTCTTTAGGTTCAGATATTTTAAGAATTTAAGGTGGTTATAATATTTTTTCTTTAACAATAAAATATCCAAAGAAAAGTAAAAAAAATGAAATAGCATGAACTACAAACCTTGTGATATTCCTTGCACTTGTCTTCAGAAACAACGAAGGATTTAAAAAAGGATGTCCATGGCATAGAATTCGGACTGAAAAATAAATATTATTATTGACAATAACGAAAATAACAAAAATGATAACAATGCCGATGCCAACGCCAAAGCCATGATAATGATAATGATAATGATAATGATAATGATAATGATACCTGCACTCTGGTGGTATATTCCGATGCTGCATTAGTTTTGCTTGTTTAGCAGACAATGCTTCCTTGTGCATATGCTGCCAGTGCCAGCAGACACTTACAATCATCAGTACTAAATAGTATAGTACATTGCAGTACAGTACACTGCAAATATAACTGTAAAGTACACTACTAAATCAAATCGAATCAAATCGAATCAAATCGAATCAAACCAAACCAAACCAACCCATAATCAAATCAAATCAAATCAAATCAAATCAAATCAAATCAAATCAAATCAAATCAAATCAAATCAAATCAAATCAAATCAAATCAAATCATATCAAATCAAATCAAATCAAATCAAATCATGAAGTTAGAAATTAATTTTCAGCAAAATAGGAAAATCGTTTCGCGAAAATTTGGCATTTCGTTCGCTCGCAAAAATACGAACATTTTAGTTTTTATTCGGGAAATTTCGCTTCAATTTGTTCCGCAAAAAATTGAGAAATTCGAAAAGATAAATGCGAAAATTTCGCGAAAAAAATTGCGGAAATATTTTGCATTTTTTCGCGAAACGTTTCGTTCGCTGGAGACCCTAGGTTCAAGTCAATTAAAATCAAGCATAAACGAAACTTAAATATAAACAGAAATAAAAATGTTACCTAGGAAAATCTTCCAAATAGTAAAATATCTAAAGATGAATAGGATAGAAAATGCCAGGGAGAATGCAGTGCAAAGAATAAGAACAGGTTCTTTTATTTTCTCACTTAGATCTCTAAAATATTATTCAATCAAAGCTGGAAACTTTTAGTTTGGACGCTCAAAATACAGATCGCCTGTTTTCGATTTAAACTGCGGGAACTTAAAGTTTGAGAATCAATGCTATATCTCTACATTGAAGCTATCCATACAGAGTAAAATTACAATGCATATATCGAATTCAGAATTACTCAGCAAAATCACAAAAGATTTACAATATCTGACAATTCTGTTCTAAATCATATTTCCCTTTGTCACTCCATCGATCCCTACCAGGCTGTAGTGAATGTTGAAAAATATTGAAAAAATTAAAACTTTTAACAATATTTGATACAGTTTAGAAACAAAATATTTAACGTATTCATCAAGAAAAGAATGAATTAAAATTTAATCAAAGACGTTTTTAAAATGGGAAATATTTTGAATTTTTCTACATCATCAAATCAAACGAGTGATTTTAATCAGAGTATTTTCAATGTTAAAAAAATAAAATATCAAGAAAATCCCCACCATTCTCTCTAAAACATAAGGAAAAAAATAAATATTGAACCTACTTGAAACTCTGCCATTTATCCATGAGCGGATGTTTGACCGCTGCTGATCCTAGAATCATGTTGGAGAGAATAATATCCACGTCATAGGCGCTTCCACCAGACCCAGAGCTAACATCAACAAAACCAGTATTAAAGAGAACCTGAAAACCAGTATTAAAGAGAACCTGAAAACCAGTATTAAAGAGAACCTGTAAACCAGTATTAAAGAGAACCTGAAAACCAATCTCAGCTAATCTCCGAGCAACGATGACAATGCCCGATTCACAATGGTATCCTTGAAACAATTATCGTGACAGATATTGTCGTTTTTCTAAGTTTTTCTCAGATCGATATTATTTCCCTGCAGTAGAAATGCTGTCACTTTAGTAGTGAAACCACATTTCAATAAAAATTCGGTTTCAAAAGTATAAACATTGATATCCAATTCATACTTGATCAGACAAAACTTTTCAGGGTACTGTTGTGAATCGATCATAACCATTTTTGGATGGAGCCGGAGGAGACTTGAAAATACGCAAACAGTGCATTTAATAATTCAAATCTTACAGTTTTGAACGCTCTACTTTTCCGTTTTAAGCTAAATCTGATAAATAATGTTTTTTTTTTGCATTTAATGCTTCAAATTTCACGCACTTCTGACCCTTCAGTAAAAGTAAATTCAATCCAAAGTCTGACCGCGTCAACCTTGTTGCACCGGCTATTCCTATTGAGTGTCTGCTTTATTTACCCAATGTCCGGGCGAGACAGTAAAAACTGGGACCGGAAAGGTTGACCCGGCTCGGAAATTAAAATGTACTACGGCTGCCCGTGATTTATACGTTTACATGATTGTTTATACCAATATCTCATTTTGAACAAGGGGGTGTTTGAGAGAATTTTTTTCTAGCAGGCTCTTTTTTGCCCCTTGACTGGAAACTAGATTAAAAGTAAGAAGTAAAATAAAATCTTGTTACAGGTTTCACTTGCACCGCAAGTAAGATACCAGGCACGATATGAGACCATTGGAGTTAAAAACGAGTTTTATCATTTGCATAGGATGCATAGATACATAGATGCATAGACTTATGTAAGAATTATATACAAGTTTATATAAGGCTGCATAGGATGCATAGATGCATAGACTTATATAAAAAAATATATACATATATTTCTTATATTTAGTCTATGCATCTATGCATCCTATGCATACTATGTTATAAATAAATACATAATGTTTATAAGTCTATGCATCTATGCATCCTATGCATCCTATGCAGCCGTATATAAACTTGTATATATTTCTTATATAAGTCTATGCATCCTATGCATCCTATGCAGCCGTATATAAACTTGTATATATTTCTTATATAAGTCTATGCATCCTATGCATCCTATGTTATAAATAAATACATAATGTTTCATGGTATATATAAATATATGACGTTAACGATATATAAAATGTATATAAACTATGCATCTATGCATCCTATGCATTTAAAAAAGGGTATTATTATTCCTATGGTCTCATATTAGACCACTAATGGCAAGTAAAGCTGAATAGTCCGTACTTTCCTTTATTTTCAATATTGTTATCCGGTTTCCAGGGGTTTAACAAATATGTAAAAACTTGCTAAATCTTATTCTCAACAAGTTGGCTTAAATATTGCAATATTTTGACTCTAGCAGAAGATGTTAGATATTAACGGTTTAATATTAACGATCAACTGTTCGTTAAGGATTAGCGGTTAATATCGCTTATACCCCCATCTTTTACGAGATCATTTTCAGACAGTAAATAAACTCTACAAAAATGCAAAAACTATTAAAATATTGGTTTTGTTCCTAAAAGTTCTAAGAGTAGCAATCTGAGTAGTGGATAGTTTAATCTCAGCATGTATATGAGCACCAGACACTCCATCAAACACTGTAATAAAATAATTTATTCTACAAAGTTCACTGTAAAAAACAAATATTTTTGACAAACTGCACTGTAATAAAATAATGTATATATATTAAGTATAATCAAATAAGATATGCTACAAGTAACGCTGCATTAAACTAATATATTAGACAAATTGCACTGTTAAAAAAAGTAAATTCTACAAAATGCATTGTAATAAGATAATATATATACTACAAGTTGCACTGTAATAAAAAATATAATCTACAAAATGAACTGTTATAAAATAATGTAGTCTACAAAATGCACACTGCACAGTAATAAAATAATAAATAAAATAAAAAATTGAAAGTATTTTAACAATAAAAAATATAATTTTCTTTTAATAATTTACCTAAATGCTTCAGCAGAGTTGACACATGGCGCTGAAGAAATATATCTCTGAAATATTTAATCATTAATTTTTTTTTTGGTAAATGTAAAAATTAACAAAATTCAAAGTAAATCAACTAAAATTAGTCTTTCAGGGACGTCAAACTAAATTTTTTCTTATTCTTATAGTTTTGCAGCCTGAAGATGTAATTGTAGACCATTAATATTTTAAGCTATGAATTCTGCAAAGTCTAAGAGTCATAGTTAAAAATACTAAGAGTATACACTAATAAAGATATAGAGATGAGGAAAGTGTTTGAAGATATGATAAGTTTAATAAAAATATATACTGCCATGTTTTTTTTTTTTTACTTTTAAGAAGCAGCAAATATATAAAGAAACATAAATAAAAAGGTTGAATGTTTAATGATACCTTTTTGGACAATAATTGTAATTTTCTTTGTCATTAGAAAGATCCATCTTTGTACTTGGTTTAATAAGCTTTGTACTCTGAGTACTGGACCCAGTACATGTACTTGGAGTACTAGACCCAGTAGATGTACTTGGAGTACTGGACCCAGTAGATGTACTTGGAGTAACAGAGAGATGGGATTTTTCCTCAATAAGAGATCTAAATAAAGAGAATAATTAAACGTAATTAAGAAAAATCATAGCTGGAAACTTCTGTGATGGATACTCATAATACCGATCTCTAGATCTTGATATTTACTGAGGGCATTTTCAATTTGAGAATCTCCAATGATCAACGCTCCATTCAATCCCTAACTGGGTACGATTACCATGTGGGATATTGAATAAAGCTTAAATTATTCTGCAGATTAACAAAAGATCGAGTTCAAGCATTGATCTGGATCCCAGATCTGATTATATAAACGCAAGGACGATTAAAGTTTTGTCAGATAAATAGAACTCATTTAGCAATTTTAAACGGAAATGTATTTGGTCGCCTATATTTTGGTACCCCTGTGCCCCCCTAGACATACACCCCCCTAGAGCCAGAGACAGGCTCTTATTTAAACCTACATATATATTCAGATTTTTTACTTTTTTTATCAATCGACAATGTCACAATTTGTCCAATTTATAATTATTTCTCAAATTCTTTCTTGTACCTAAATCTTATCTACAATATTTTTTCGCGGGGTTTCATTTAAACTATTTAGACTATTAGCCAGCCTTCAGGTAGATTAATATAGATTTTAAACTTTATTTTTTTCTTAACACCGGTTTTTTAGGGNACTACGCGCCTGAATACAAGAGTTCCCAGCTTATATATAATATTTTTACCTAAGCGTGTTCCTACAGTTCTCCAGATCCAACAATGTTTCAACTTAAAACAGTTCAAGTTAAATTTACACTTTATTATAAATATCCAGGTAGGATACAGGGTGTTCAAACAAACTTAGGAATCAAGATTGTCAGCGTACCAAAAAATTGTAAGAAATAAAATATTTTTTTGACAATTTTTTATAAATTGAAATCAGGGCTAATTAATAAGCTACATAAAACATTGGTAGACCACAATTTGGAAATCCCAATACTAAAAGTTTTTGTTGGTAATGATTTGAACTTTTTTGTATTTATGAAAAAATGCCGGTTCAAACCCGTCACTAAATTTTATTTTTTTCTTGGACACCTTGTATATTTAAATACCTAGTTGTGCTTGCTGACCAGAAAGATAGGATTGGGATTGCTTGAGATTGGGTTTCCTTTTTTCAAATCCCATATCTATTGGATCCACCCAGTTTCCACTAAAACAGGTTTAATGGGATAAATGCATGAACTTTTATAATTATTATGACAGGCGTGTATCATGTATATTTTATCAAAAAAATTATTGGAATTTTTTTTTCCCCAGAGTATTTATTAATAAATGCAAAATATGAATTAAGAAAAAGTATCAAAAAGAATGAAAAAAACTTGTCTTTTAAATGATGTCCAATTTTTTACTTACCCAGTCCGCCCCCCCCCCCCCCCAGGAAATATACATTTCTGTATTATCAAACGCAATTGTGCGGAGAAACAACGTAAATCTCAAGAGCGCTTCGCACCCATCTTCTTTTTCAATTGTGAAAATTTTCTCTGTGTATACATTGTAAAACAAAAACAAAAAAAGTTCTATTAAAAAATTTCGTGGATTTTAAAACTATAATAAAAAATCGGATTTTGTTAGAGGCTAGTTTTGGAAATTTTGATCATCGATTCACCTTCCTCGGGGGCATGTAAAGTCACACACAAAATTTGGGCCCGATCGTTTCAGCCGTTACGACGTTTATTGGATACGAACAGACAGACAAAAAAACTAATAGAACAGCAAAGTATATATATGTATATTCATTGTCATCAAAGTCTTGTCCCGAATGGGTGACCCTAGAGGATGATGATAAAAAATCTAACCGTTCATCCGGAGAGTCAAGTAAATCGTCAAAATTGTGTCCATCATCATCCATCCCAGTGACATGAGCAGCTTGGATGACCAGCACAACTAGCCCAGCTAGTTTTCCCATGAGGCGGGTCATTATTTTAATGGCGGTCTCGTTCAAGAGCTTAAAACATAAAGAGATTTCTGAAAATGTAAAAATTTTAATAAAAATAGATTGTTGAACTTTTAAAAAATGTTTTCGAAATGTTAATGTTGACTAACAGGAAGTGAACTTCAGCTTCTACATTTCCACGTGGTCAACTCATAATTTCTTTTTCCGGTTTGCCGCACGTATGCCGTGTTTCTAGGATTTTTGCTTGCGTGAATACCACGTTGTGTACTTCCTAACAGATTCAAACCTTAAGAACTTAAGCCTTAAAAGGACTTAAAACATCATTTCAACTTATTTAGACGTATTGAAATAAATTCGACAGTTATCTTTAAACCTTTATTTGAAGTTATATTCGTTTTCCTTTCTTGTTCGGTCAATTTTCTTCCTTTTTACTTCTGTATTGACAGAGAAACTGAGAAACGTGAAATTATCCGTTAAAAACCACAAACCACAAGGTTTAAAGCGTACTTTCTTGAATCTATCATAGATGGCTTTTAACAAGTTCAACCGTCTCTTTAATATTTTAGAATAATTTAACTATAAGATAAATACTAAAAGTTTGAATTCCTGTATGCAGCTTCCAGCATACTGTTTATATGCTGAGTAATTAGTCCTCCCCCCGCACTATACCGTCTCTCTACTTCCTTCTCAAACGGTCTAACCTAACATTTTCATATTGAAAAATTTATGTTTAAATCATCTTAAGCTCTTTAGCTTATTTGTTGGATTAGAATTGTAATTAAGGGACTGTAAGCTAAATTTAAAGATGACAATGGAACTAATAATGTCGAAGATATTGCCGTTTTTCTTGGTTTCAAATTCTTTAACTCTGATAGATCTTTGCATGGAGGGTCACATGAAATTACGTTTACAGTCCCTTTAAGTTATCAAAATTTTGAACAAAATCTGATCAAAGTTATGCAGGGTAGAAGTTAGAGTTGAGAAGAAAGTAAAGTATTATTATGAATACCTTCATTGACTGAAACTTCTGCAGGGTATCATACATCTTCTTTGCCTGAAGTAAATCAAGCTAGTTTTGAGGTAGTTATCAAGCAAGGTTAAGGTTAAGATGCAGTTTTGTATAACGGAAAATAAGGCGTAATTTGGTTCTTTCAGACCCATAAAACTGTGTTTAATGGTCCGATGAACATTTATTCATTTACTTTTTAAGTGTCCTTAAGCATAAGCATAAGCATAAGCATAAGCATAAGCATAAGCATAAGCATAAGCATAAGCATAAGCATAAGCATAAGCAGAAGCATAAGCAACTGTGCAGTGTTCATACTCTGTGTATGATAAACAGACACATTTTACTTCAAAAGTTTATTTTCAAGCTGCTTATAGAACTACTTTGCTTTATAACAACATCTAATACATAGAAGATTGCTTAAATGTCGTTTTCCTGTTCCACAGTTTTTATGGGTCCCACGTCCCTACAATCTATGATTACTGTCTTCAAACAAAAACTGTGTTACCATTATTTTGTGGTAGAGTTTAGAGGAAAATTAATAACATTTTAGGCTAAAAAGTATCAAAAACTTGCCTTTTGACGCCCAACTTTACATTTCCCCTCGCCCCCTTCACAACTTCAAAAATCATTAACCTCCCCCCCCTNCCCCCCCCCCCCCCCTCCTTGTAATCAGTAAAAAAATAAAATACAAGAACCTTTGGGTAGCACTAAAAAGTATTAAAAAGGGAAGAAAAAATGTCTCTTTTTTGTTGAATTCTGCTTTGAAGTTTGAGGTCAATTGCAACTCTTAAGCTGTGAAATCGGCTTGTATTATAATAAACTTTAAAAAATGCATGGCATAATTTTTAAATATTTTTAAATATTTATAAATAAAGATAGTTTCTATTTACCTTCTCTTGTAATTCAGGAGTAGTAGGTGGGAAGGAGGACCAAAAATGTCTAATTAGCTCACAAAGAGAAGAGTACAATTGTCGTAGATCTGCCTAAAAAGAGTTTAAAAAGTTGAGAAATTATAGCTAAGATTTCAATCAGATAAAAAGATATTATATCTGTCCATATCTAATATACTTCATGTATATGTGTATTGTGAAATGTGTACAGATAGTTTATCTGTCCTACTGGTATCTATATATATTCTTTGCTTGTAAGTTGTCTGTCTGTTTATTTGTCTGTCTGTTTGTGTCCAATAAACGTCAAAACAGCTGAACCGATTGGACAAAAACTTTGTGCGGGACCACACATGACCCCAGGGAAGGTGTATGGATGCTCTAATTTACAAAAATTTGTGTCCCAATTTTTTTGAATTTTACTAAATCTAAAAAAGCGCCAAAAATGTTATTAAAGCAAACCTTTTTGTTATTGTTTTATGTTGTACAGAGTAAAGATGCTCACAGAAAGAGCCAATATTAATAGTTGAAATAGAGGATGGGCGCGATGCGCCCGAAAAGCCTAATATAAGAAAATAAGTATTCCAAACATGATTTGAAGTTTTATTGTATGTATATATATATACCTGTACAGATACAGAACACTGCTCTGCTAGTTTATCAGTCCTACTATTATATATTATATATATACCTGTACAGATACAGGACAATGCTCTGCTAGTTTATCCGTCCTACTATTATATATTATATATATACCTGTACAGATACAGGACACTGCTCTGCTAGTTTATCTGTCCTACCCGTCATCATACTTCCTCCAGGACAAAGTTCTCCTAAAACAAAGAAATCAGTACTTTAGATTTGTCTCTGTATTGAAGATTAAAAACAAATACAAATTCAATAGATTTCGACATGGCATGGTGGTTGAATTATTATTTTTTAGAAGTACATTTATTGCTTATAGATATAATAACATGATAAATAACGAGTGTATAAAAGGAGAGGAAGTTGAGTAGGTCTTCTCCGGTTCCAAGATCCGACACGGCTCAGCTACATTTTGCCTAGTCACAATTTGCCTAGTCACATTTTGCCTAGTCACATTTTGCCTAGTCACATTTTGCCTAGTTCACTTTTGCCTAGGTAACATTTTGCCTAGGTAACTTTTTGCCTAGTTCAAGTTTGCCTAGTAACATTTTGCCTAGGGTAACATTTTGCCTAGGTAACGCAAAAGCATGTTTTTTGCCTAGTCAATAATCTTTTATAAAAAACAAATTTTACATAATCATGGAGTATACATAGGAATTAATACAGGTGATCTTTATTTATCATTATTTATCTTCTGCTGGTCATATGCACGGGTTTGGATATAATCAGCTTTCGGCATGGTAGGGAAAGCTTCTACAACAAATTTCACCCTCTGTCTGGAGTCCTTTGATCTCTGCCTTCCTTGAACATTGGCATACTTCTCAATCACAGCCTTTTCTGTGGTCTTAGCTTTCGTCTTCAGCTGCTTGTTGGTATGGCCATGAGTTGGGAGTACATCCCCTACCAGGATTCCAGTAGATATCCTCGTTGTTTGGGTTGCAGTGCATGATCTCTGGGAACAGCGCCAATTCTTGTTCTCTGCCCTCTCCCCATTGAAAACATAATAGAAGTTATTCTTATCTCTGTAGTTTGGCTTACCCCGCCTTGTAAGCCCTGCAGTTATCATGGGAGCCATTTTCAATCTGGAATTTCAAATTGGAATGTTTGAGGCAAGAACGCATTATATTCACTATATTGTTAACAGGTGAGCCCGGTGTCCTGCATGAAGCTGACTATACCTCTAAAGTTTAAGCCATTTTAACACAATGTTAAAACATTAGAAATTTTTAGTCGACATATTTTTAATACGCATTTAGTTGTTTTCATTTAGTTGAATGTTGTTTTCCTTTCAAATTATCTAATAATTAATATTTATTTCAGACATAGATAATTTTGAATGTGTTTTTACAATCAAAATACATAAAAAATATCGGAAAATGTGATAACATTACTTTTTATGTTTGACATTGTGTTGAAATGTTTAAAACTTTCGGGGGAGTCTCCCCATGCAAGAGTCCGCTCCATGCATGTCACCGGTAATTAAAAAAACCTCACTTTTATCATTATCTTAAATAATAAGATTAATAGTATATCATATTTGTGAGGTTCCATGATGAGCAAATACCCAAGAAATTGTATTTTTAAAATTTTGTGTGAAATACCGACATTATCAAGTTGGAACAATTAACATCATGAAGGGTTGTAAATCAGTTTTTATATTTTACTAATGCTCTTGTCCTGACTATTGCTGTTTTTTTTCTAATCTTACAATGGAAAAATGTTAAAGTTTACGTTTACGTAAAAATTTGTTCTTTATTTGTTAATAATGCATGTGGTGTGATTGTTTCCTTAGTTATTTTTGTTTGTTTACTAATTTATAATGCATTTGCTTGTTTTTTTTTTTTAAGTTTTATGCTATATTTAGATTTAGTATGTTGAATGTGCCCTGAGCTTTTTAGATGGAGAGACTCAGGGAGTTTAATAACAATGCCTAAGATAAGGCTTAAACCATTGTCCATAATTTTTTAGGTAAGGTCAGATTTGAACGTCGCCTCCTCTAAAGGGAGGGGCCGTACCCCTTCCACTCTTCTGTCAGGACAAAGCTAGGTCAAAATTTGAATGGAAATTTCTAAATTAAGGTTTATCAACACTTCTAAAAATTAAAAGGTAAGTTTGCATGTATTAATATAAAAAGGTAAGTGAGGATGTTGTTATAAAGTATAAAAAGGTAAGTTTGCATGTATTAATATAAAAAGGTAAGTGAG